>NW_024377820.1:0-43615 GCF_016835505.1 Polypterus senegalus
AAAATAAACTTGGGAAAAAGGAGGTAAAAAGGGGGTTAAATCAGAAAGAGGAATATTTAAAAAAAGGTTAAGATACGACAATGAAAAGAGATGCCAACTTACTTTTTCTGAGGTGTTAAGTGAGCAAGTGGATAACCTCAGAGCAGTAACAGGGACTACTAAGGAGGTACTGAGATTTGGAAATTGTAGAGGAAGTGCTGCTCAGATTAAATAAGATGAAATCAAACAAATCACCAGGCCGGGATAATATTTATCCTGTGTTTTTAAAGGGAGGTAGTGAAGTACATAATAAACCCTTGACAATATTTTAGGAAGTCACTGTGCACTTGAGAGATTCAAGGACGGGAAAAAATGGCAAATATCATCCCATTATATAAAAGGGTGACAGGGGATCCAAGCAACTATAGGCCAGTAAGCTTAACATGCATCACAGGAAAATTAATGGAAGGAATTATTAAGGATAAGATTGAGCAACACATGACAAGGACGGGGAGTTATTCTGAACAGTCAGCATGGGTTCAGAAGAGGGATGTCGTTTACTAACATGTGGAATTCTATGGGGGAGGCAAAAAAAGGATACGATAAAAGTGGAGCTTATGATATTATTTATCTGGACTTTCAGAAAGCATTTGATAAGGTGCCACATGAGGTTGGGCATCAAGTTAAAAGAAGTGGGAGTTCAGGATGATTTTTTGATGGGTGCAGAATTGGCTCAGACAACAGGAAGCAGAGGGGTGATGGAATGAGGAACCTCATCAGAACTGGCCGATGTTAAGGTGGTGTTCCACAGGGGTCAGTGCTAGGGCCGCTATTTTTAATATATATATAAATGATTTAGATGGGAATATAAGTAACAAGTTGGTTATTTTTGGAGATGATACCAAGATAGGTGGATTAGCAGATAGTTGAATCCGTTATATCATTACAGAAGGATTTGGGATGCATACAGGTTTGGGCAGATTTGTGGCAGATGAAATTTAATGTCAGTAAATGTAAAGTATTACACATAAGAAGTAAAAAAATTAGGTTTGAATACACAATGGGTGGTGGGGAAAAAGAGAGTACACCTTATGAGGAAAGGATTTAGGAGTCATAGTGGGCTCTAAGCTATCAACTTCCCAACAGTGTTCAGAAGCATTAAGAAGGCTAACAGAATGTTAGGTTTTATAGCACCGATCTGTGGGGTACAAGTCACAGGAGGTTCTGCTCAACCTTTATAATGCACTGGTGAGGCCTCATCTTGAGTACTGTGTGCGTTTTGGTCTCCAGGCTACACAAAGGACATAGCAGCACTAGAAAAAGGGCCAGAGAAGAGCGACTAGGCTGATTCCAGGTCTACAGGGGTTGAATTATGAGGAAAGATTAAAAGAGCTGAGCCTTTACAGTTTAAGCAAAAAAAGATTAAGAGGTGACATGATTGAAGTGTTTAAAATTATGAAGGGAAATTAGTACAGTGGATCGAGACTTGTATTTTAAAATGAGCTCATCAAGAACACGGGGAAAAGTTGGAAACTTGTTAGGGGGAAATTTCGCACAAACATTAGGAAGTTTTTCTTTTACACAAAGACGATAGACACTTGGAATAAGCTACCAAGTAGTGTGGTAGACAGTAAGGCGTTAGGGACTTTCAAACTCGACTTCATGTTTTCTTGGGAAACAAGTGGATAGGACTGGCGGGCTTTGTTGCTGAATGGCCTGTTCTCGTCTAGATTGTTCAAATTCTAAAGTAAGGTCCGATGGCCAGGGGGGACAGAAAAAAAAGAAAAAACTCCAAAAGGGTGGAGAAAAAAAAAAAAACTGTAGGGGTTCCAGACCCGAGACCGATCCCCTCTGGGCAATCACCTAACATAAGTTAAACAGTCCTCTTTGTATTTAGGGTTTTTATAGAAGGGCCTGATGATGATGGTCCATAGACTTCTGGCTTTCAGTCCATCAATGTTGGGCATCATGATGCTTTGAGGGTGGTGCGGGCACACCACAAAGAACTTCGGAAAAGAAACAGAAGAGAGTAGGGGTCAGTATGGATTTTGAGCCACTTTGAATAGTTATTATGAAGAATTGAACATACACTAATTATGTATGTATGGGTATTTAGAGTTTATCTTTTATGTAATGGTTGGTTATTCTACAGTGTTGTGATGTGTACATGTGTATATTTGTACTCGTCTTTTACTCTTTCTTGTACAGCACTTTGGTTCAGTTCTGGCTGCTGTTGTAAATGTGCTTTAAAAATAAAAATTGCCTGCCCTGCTTTATAAAAAATATTTAATACATAACACTAAAAGTGCAGATCTGAGACAATGGACTGGAAAGATGAAGTTGGTTTACAACATCCATCCATCCATTTTCCAACCTGCTGAATCCAAACACAGGGTCACGGGGTCTGCTGGAGCCAATCCCAGCCAATACAGGGCACAGCAGGAAACAATCCCAGACAGGTGCCAACCCACCAGGGTTTGCAACATTTATTACAAAAAGTAAAGAATATTTAAAATATAAAACAAGAATTGTAGGTTGTAACTGAACAATGAGGGCCATGTATGTTTGATACATTTTCTACAAAACACAGTCATTTTCCTTTTTCTCTCACGTTATCTTAAAACAGATGCATGTCTTCCAATGTGAATAAAGGATGATGAAGGGTCTAAGGGCATATTCCTTCTCTTCTTCTGGAAACTAAAATAGCAAATCAGATCTCTGAAGGGCCTCCTCAATGTCGTCTTTGTCCATTGATCACGCTGGAAAACGCTGGACTTCAGAGTCTGTACGCATCTGCATTTATTCAATTGTTTGTTGACTTTTGGTATGCGCTCTGTTTGATGTAAGTTACGCTTTGCTGTTTATTTTATTAGAAATGATTTTCTGCAAGTAATGATAAAGCTCGTAACTTTGTTTTACTAACATGTTCAGACAACCTTTATGTCAAAGTGTGTTCATTTTGTTCAAACTGTACAAGTACATTCAGAAATATTTGCTTTTTTTTAATATATAAGAGCTTCAAAAAAACAGACTTGGTAATAGTTGTTTAAGTAGTGATTTGTCTGAGTCTGTACACCCTAACGTATTTGCTAATTTTTTATTTAGTGCTTTTGCACGACAGCACCTCATAGCTCTGTTAATTTCTGCTGCCCTCACTGACCTTTTGGGGTACCTGTTTTAGGTTCTCTGAGCCTTATTTTGTGAGTTATTTTATGTTTGTATTTGTTCTGTTTCAGAAACCACACATAAATATTTGTCTGCAACTAAACATGTAGCTTTACAAAGCCATTGCGACACTTCCTTCCTTTGCAATGTTCAGCAGTTAATTGAGATCTTTGTACCTTAATTCTGGTCTGCCTCATCCTTCTTATCGTGGATTAGGATTTGGTCCACAGACACACAGCAGTTTGATGCACGCACTGTTTATCAGTTATTAAGCTTATAGCCTTTTCCTCCACATTTTACAAGGAATGTAAGAAAAGGAAAGTAAAAAAAAATATTGTACATTATATTCTGAATTTTTTTATACAATATTAAATATTAACATTACGCTTTTTTATCACAGATTATACAAATCTTCAGTGTTCTTACCATACACTATTATTAACACAGCACACAATGCATTTCAAATGTTTTAAGGCCTTTAAGAATTGTACTAGCACTCCAGTTTGTCAAATGATGTAAAACAGGCTGTTAGTCTTTTGGGCTTTGACTCCTACTGGTTAACGATTAACAGTCGGCATCTGAGACAAGCATTAAGTCTTTTTATACATTTTATTCACAATACAATAGGCATTGTAAGCAACATCAACAAAATGTAATTCATCATTCTTATGGAAGTTTATAAATGATGTGTCTGTACCTGCTCATCAGTGCCCTGTGCTGGCTTTTGGGGGAAAGGGGGAGGCTGATGTTTCTTCTAAAAGAAAAAGATCTGAAGCTGTAGAAGGAAAATTTTTATTAGCATAAGAGAATAGCAAATTAGCATATAAAGTCATAGAAAGTAATTAAAAGCTTCTAAAACATTAGATTAAGCATAAATTAGAATATAGAAGCAAATACGATAGGTCTAGCAAATATTTAACTAAAAATCAGTTATATTGCATTATTTTATAGGCTTACATTAAAATTTCCAAAGTAAAGAAAAGAACAGCTAATTGATACAGCGAGACCAGTTTTGGACAGAATAAGAGTTTGAGGACACCTGTGATTCAAGGCTAGGAAGAGATAACATAGAGAAGAGACCTCAGAGAGCAGTTGGACTGATGAATCAGCAGAAAGGCAACAAAAGGCTTTTACTATAAGCTAGGTCCGCTAACCTAATGCATGAAGAGAAAATCTTAGTAAATGCAGGCATTAGAAAAAAATATTATAAGAATATATTAGCAATTAACTTTAGTGTAGAAATTAAGACAAATCAACATGCCAAGCAATGATCAAATGAAAGCTACATACTATAAAAAGCTTAGGTCATATTGTAAAAAAGTTTGGAAGGCTTAAGAGATGAAAACCCATATATGGAATTGGAGCCTTTGCAGTTAAGAAAATGAAACAGCATAGAAAGATTACAAATTCCATAAGGGGGCCAGTAATAGGAAAGTAAGGAGATGATAAGGGTTCCCATGGAAACTCAAGGTCTGGTCAAGACAGGAGTAAAAAAGGGAGTCAGGAGAGGTTGGGAGGAAACCATCCACTCAGTCTTAGACCAATGAAAATAAGCCGAGCTGACACAAAGAGAAATAATAAATAAGTAAAGCCAGGTGCAGAATGAGCTAATTGAATGAGCCAAAATGATAAGAAATTGTTATAAAAACTTCAATGGCTGTAATGATCGTTGCTCAATCTCATTCGGCCGAATTGGGTTGAGTCCGTGTGGTTGATTTATTGCAATAAAGCCTTAAAACTCTGTCTGTCTATCTCAAGTTCTAATAGCCTTTTTTTTTAGGTAAAAAGCCTTCTGATGATGAATTTTTCGCCACGACAGATTGGTGACCCCTCCATGAGGAAATAACAGGTCACCTGCATAAATCCAGCGGCGGGGCGAGGCTCTACGAAACGGCACAGTTGATGGCCACCTATAAGGTAAGCGATATTTTCGCTAAACTAATTTGCGTGAAGTTCAGAGAGCATCCGCCCCTCCAACGGAGACAAGCAGCATTTGGCCTTTCTAAAACGAACAGGTAGGAATAAAGGATGGGCAGACAGACTTAATGGAATGTGTAGAGACTGTACAGCTTATATGAATGTGTGTATGAATGAGAGTGCAGTAAAATAATGAGAATTTGAGTTTTTGGTATTTGAAGAACTTCCTGATCCGGGGACAGGGGACTGCACGGTGCAGAATATAGGTCCTCCGATCCGGGGACGGAGGCCTGCATTGTAACAGGTGGGGGTTGAAATCCTATCAAATACGAGGATTGCACTAGTAACGGCGAACCGAGAGTATACTATAGTTACCGTAACGACGGTTTTCCGAGTATAGATAGGTGTGGAATTTCCCTGAGCTGGCATCTCTTGCCGTGGCTGTATGTTCTCCAGTGAGACGGGCGAATGTCGTAAAATTCTGCTTGTCTCGAGAGGGAGCCAATCTTGGGAAAAGCTAACAGCAGTTCCTTCTGATTGTGCCACAGTAAAGGAGTTAATTCAGGTGCGCTTGGAGACCTATCGTTGTTGCCCTGAATTAGAAAAGGGATTGGCAACGTATAGGCAGAAATTCTGTTCGGATAGACGCTTTGATAGGTTAGGGAGGCACACAAGTGCTGTGTGAATGGAGCGCTTTTTAGAAAAAAGCGTTACGGCAATCGTTGAAGCACATAAAGGTGCAGAATGCTTGGACCCCTTTAAAAGGCGACGGGTGAGTGAACACACAGGTGCAGATTGGAGAAGAATGAATGGTACAGAGGTACAAAAAACTATTTCAGGGCAAAGAGGCATTAGGGATTAGTACACTAGGCGCAAAGTGTGATTGAGTATGAATGTGGCTTTTAGGGTGTAACTTTATGTGTAAAATAAACTATATTGACTTAGAGAATATAGAAACACCTGCGTGAAATAACTAAAAATAAATTTCACCTGGTGGGAGGAGCAGTAGAGCAGGAGAAAGAGCTATTATTCAGAATTATAATTGTGACTTTACACTGTTTATTGAAGCGTATAAGAAAGTATTATTGCGGAAGATATAAGTTGTGAAATAACGAAGACCGAATAGGATCGAACTTTTTTACAACGTGTGTTCGAAGAAGAATAAAAGAACAGTGTAATAAATAGATAAATATATACGTAGAGTGGAAAGAAATAAAAATATTGCAGATTATTGAGGAGAAACAAAGAAAAATAGCAGGAGCTGTAGATCGAATTACAGGAAAAGTGCTGTGTAAATACTGGAAGGTTGACACTCAGGAGAAGGATAGTACAAGATTTATTACTGTGGTTCTAAGTTGTGGGAAAAATTAGGCAGCAAAATCTATGGAACAAGAAAGGTCCTGTGAAAATCAAACCTAATTTAAATAGAAATTCAAAATTAAGATTGGCGATAGGAAACCCACGGCTACAGGAGTTAAAATGAGTGCAGCGAGTTGCCTGTGGATATATTGGGGCGTAACGACCCTCCACAAAGATCTTA
Source organism: Polypterus senegalus (assembly GCF_016835505.1). NCBI lineage: Eukaryota > Metazoa > Chordata > Cladistia > Polypteriformes > Polypteridae > Polypterus > Polypterus senegalus. Next base: position 6,602 of record NW_024377820.1, read on the forward strand.
TTGAAAATCATCTCAAAAATAGCATAAGAGAACAAAAGGTTTTCAAAACCGCTGGCCCGAAAAGGTTAATTTAACCTGGAATTATGCAAAGAAATGATAGAGCACATAAAAAATCATAAAATAGAAGATGTTAGCAAACAAAGAAAAAATAAGGGGAGAACCGAACTGAACATAATGCAAATGTTTATGGGAAGCAATGAAAAGAAACACATTAGAAAAGAGCGAGTTGGTGCTTTGGGAACGGAGAGATAGGGGTGGAATCCCATTGACACTGCCTTTAGGTGTGTCATATGAGTTTCTGATAAAAGGCAAAGGAAAATTTAAAGTACAAATAACGGTGACAAATAAGGAGGAAGAATTAGGAGAAAAGAAAGCGGGACAGGAAGAGCATTTGAGTATAGTGGAAGAAACTGATTTTGTGACCAAATAGAAATAGCAATGAAAAACAGTTATTAGGATTGAATCATTAAATAGCAAAAGCAGCTAGGTGACGTATAGCCAGACATATATATATATTTCTTAGTGGTAGTAAAAATAAGCCACAGTTGCGGAGACAAGTGTGAATGCAGGAGCTCTGGACCCAAATAGTGGGTACCGGGAGATACATAAAGTAATCAAGCACATAACGAGTGTGAGTGAGATTTTGTAACCAAGCATTTCTTCATGGAAGATACATTGAGGAGATTTTATCAAGACGCTGTCACTGTTAGGAGGTAAGCAAATAAATATATGAAACCCAAAAAGTAGTTAATTAAGACAATATAATTAAAGATCAGAGAAAGAGTATATTACAAAAACATATCCAGAAAAGCATTAACGTAGTTCAAGTGACATCATTTCTTAAAAATAAATTTAATACCATGATTTAAGTACTTTTAGTTGGCATGGGTTTCCTTCCTTGCAGCAGTAGGATTTCGTAAAAATTATCAAGAAAGCATAATTAACGTAAATATAGACAATTAGAAGAAGTGCGAGCATTTTGGTAAATTAGAAAAGTACTATAATAAGAATTCGGATATTAAAATGTGAAGTTTTAAAAAGGTTAACTTGATTCAAATACTTGTGCTTCATGTTGCTCCTTGTTAAAACAATTCGAGTCGTTTTAAGTAAAGCAGCCTTCAGAAAAATGTAGGAGGATAGCACCAAAAAAAGAAAATTAGCGATAAAAAAATGTTTGAGTATAAGATTTGTATGCAAATATGTATATATCTGTACTTATATTTGTGGGAAAGAATAACACGCGTTGAGAAGAATATCATGCGCGAAAAGGAACAGTGCACTGTATTTAACTTAAAAGGTACCTGGCTCTCGCTAATGTCTGTGTATGTGAATATGTCTGTGCCTGTATATTATGTGTGTGCGTGAGCATTGACTGTTCTCTGTGTTTTTGTGTGTGTGTGTAAATATGTTTGTGCTAAAAGTGTGCGTACCTGTTATTTGTTCTGTGGTGCGTGCGTGTGTTTGGAGTGAAAGCACAAACATGGAGACTTCGGTAATGTAGTTCAATTATGATTTGCTGAAACTGACGTGTGCATATAAACTTCCAGAGCTCTGAGTAAATATAGGTTAAAATAAATTTGAGTATTTGTAACATTTGATCAAATGAAAATGCATTCACTTTTAATAATCAATAATGTTTATAAAATATGCGAGGCATCTTTCCTTCGGACCCTGATTCAAGTCTTAGGAAAAGTGCACTCTTATAACTATTACATTCAAGGGAAAAATGTCTTTCAATTTCCTTCTGTCCTTTTCTTTTCTTGTGATGGGGTATGTGAAATTGTGCTCTATAGGGAATATTACAGTGGGTGTGTGTGGTGGCGCAGTGGTTAGCACTTATGCTAAGATTCGAGTTTATTTGTGATTTGTGTTGAAGCTTACATGTTATTTGTTTTGAGTTAATATTCTCAATGACCGTTTAGTCTTTTTGCTGGGAGTGCCGTCTTGCTGTGGTATCGAACCGCGTGATTTCTCGATAGTTGTGTTTGCCCTAATTGTCGAGGAATAGGATGCCACGGAAGCAATTCCTCGTTGTTGCTGAGTCATTCGCCAATGGAGTCTCCTGATCTAGAAACCAGCGCCGCTTCGAGCTGAGCAGGATCGTGTTATTTTTCCCTAGGGTTAACACCAGCTAACGTCATGAGAGACTGTTTTATATTCTTTTTGTCTTGATTGCTAATGTTAAGTGAGAATGGAACTTTCTTTTCTTCAGAATTCATTTTTCTTTCTGATTCCTTTGCTGCATTGTTTCCAAATATAGTGTTGTAATAATGAATAATAAGTAATAATAAGTAACAAAACTGGGTAAGGTTGAATGTATTAAAACAAAGGTTTGGGTAATTTTATGTATGTCATATAGTGTATTAAAGGATCCCTATGTGTGTATGTTAAATAGGTTTCAGTGTGTTTAAGAGTATGTGTAAAATATGTGGTGTTGTTTGCAAGGATGAAATAATTGATATTAATGTGTGTGAGAATGTGAATGTAAATGTTGAAATTAAAGAGCTCTTAATTCTAAATTAAAAGATATGAACAGGTGGTGTAAAAAGTCTCCAGATTAGGCGTGATATTATATGAGCACCCGTTCATTTGAGTAAGCCAGACTCTGATATAAGGGAGGATTTGAATTAAAAGGAATACAAATTCAATTGAATGAGACATCTTTAAAATAGTAAATGAAGCTGAAGAAAAACAGTGGCTTCCAGTCAGGTAGTGTTCCATGCAAAAATATGATAAAAAAAAAAAAAGGGAAAAAGGGGTTAACTAAGAGAAAAACAGACTGTGCTCTTTGGAGTTAACATTCTGAAATAACATGTAATAAACATCTGAAAGATAACAATGAAAGAATGTGCAAGATCAAGTGACTTTAGCAGTAGGCTATGAGGAAACAAAGTCAGTGTATGTAACTGAAGTAGATTTAAAGTATTTTCTTAGTTTGAGATTCTGGGAAAAATTTCCTGATAAAGAAGTGGTTCTTCATTCTAAATATGGGTAGAATGTGCAATTTCTTAGAGGGCCTCGTCAGTAAATAAATAAAGGCACATTTTACATTATAGGACATTCTGATATATTGATATCTTTCCTCATTTCCTTTGTGTGTAATATTGACATGTTTGTGTGAAATATAATGGAATACTGGGATCACAACAAAACTAATGGAAGGTTCACTTTTATATTTTTAATGCATTAATGAAATATTGAATGAGACATTTTAATAATAATAATAATAATTTTATTAAGATTCTAAAAACTAAGATACAAATGTATGTGGTATTTTAATTAAAATAATTAGTAATAAAAAAAAAGAAAAAAATATTATTTGGGATACATGTATGAAACCTTAAGCTTTTTTATAAGGGTTAGAGATGAAGTCCAAGATTATTTTTGCTGCTAAATAGCCTTTGAAATAATTTAAGGGACTTTGAGTGGGAAGGGATAAAAATATTTTACTTCACTGACCTTATTAATCTTAGATATGGTTCAAATATACTCAAATGTGAACACCTTGTGTAAAAAGAAAATGTTTTAGGACTTTGTACATTTGAACAATGCTTTATAATTAGATACATGAGAGAGGAAATGTGGAGCTATTATTTATTTATATATATATATATATAAAAATAAAATATATATATATATATATATATATATATATATATTATATATATATATATATATATATATATATATATATATATATATATTTAATGTCAAAAAGGAAAAAAAATTAAGAATTTACCCGTCCAGATTGTGGATTTCTTTCTTGACTCTACTTGCTATGCTAACTATGAGATGTTCTCTGAGGTTGCTGGTATACTTGACGATCATATAAGGGAGGTACAATGAACAGTATGATAAATTTATTATAATTGACCGAAGTCTTCCTGATTTTACACCAACCTCCACGAAGCATGGCTCTTTAACTAATAAATACTCAACCTTCTCTTTGGTTTTGTTTGTTCTTGATCCCCGACGTATTTGTCTTCCCCGTAAAGAGAGCATTTTGGCTTTTAATGGGATCAGTTTTAGTTACCCTCTTGCTCCACATCTCTCTACTTGTAAAATAAAATAGCAATATTGACACAAGTGTCAATAAGGGGAAAGGGGTTAGTATAATAAGTATGTTTAATTTTGTTTCAATTTTGAAACCAGTTTAAATTTTGAAACTATTTTTAATTATTATGGAACAAATGTAGATAATTTGAATATAATGTCAATATTATTGGGACCAATTTTGTAATGATTTATTATTGAGTACATTTCCTTTGTAATACATTTATTGACTTTATTTTAATAATGACTTGGGACATGTTTTTAATTGAGTGGAAATTGCAACCGCAGCCAAACTGGAAACAGCTATAAAGGAGGACTTGAACATTTGCTTATCAATTTAAACTTTTACTCTAACTGTTTAAAGACAAATTGACTTTAGACAAGCACAGACTGGATTGAAATGACCGTTTGTTTTACTGTTAGCAATATTTTTAATAGTACCCCAAAAAAGATCTGACATCTTATGACATATTATTTTTGGATCCATAAGTAGCTACCAATGAAGAATTAATATGCCGACTATTTAAATGAGCGTTTTAAGTCTTTCATCTGCAGGTGAAAAGCTGTTTTTTCCTAGTGCATCGTTAGATGACAGCATTTGAAGATGAACCAGAGATTGATAAAGGCTCTGATTGGATAAACTAATCATCTGACTCCAAGGAGAACCCAGCCATACCAGAGAGGGAATCAAGTCATGAATCAGGCCATCGATCAGCTGACTACTGGACAACGGACCTTGATTCCAGTTCCAGGCATCATGGATACCTGCTGCCAAGAGCTCAACTATGCTGGTGATGTTTGAGCCCAAAAGATCATCGTGGATTCCGAATCATAGATGACATCTGCCTACTTGGGTCCTTTTGCCTGGGATATTGGACCCCAACACCTGCTCTGGTCCTTATTAGAGAAGAAAATCTACCTACACTTTTTACTCTGCAGGGCTCAATGTTCTTGCTGGAGCCTACTTTGATTGTCCACTTGTTTGACAAATAGCAACATCTTTTAAATTAAAAATATTTGAACTGTAAAGTATGAAAGGTATAGAAGGGAAAGCTAATTATTTGTAAAGCAAAGCAGAATATAGGGATTCCTAAATAATATGTATTTAATGAATGTTTGTATTAATGGGAATACTACATAATTATTATGAATTCATAGTGGTTAAGAATAGATATTTTTAGATAAATGTTTTGATATGCCTTCTGATATTTAGTATGAGATAATAAGTCACCTTTAAGGACCAATGATTTTGTTTATTTGTAAAGTTAATCAGAATCAAATCTAATCTAACATAAGGGATCTATTAGAGATTGTTAAGTGATTGTCATTGCAGTGAGCATTCCACTATTACTAGTTAGGTCAGTCCAGTTTAGATATTCTGGGTTATTGATTGTAGTACTTATAGCAAATAATGATAGAGCTACATTTAGGTACATTTATTTAATTGAAAAGAATAATAGTAAAGATATGGGATGACACACATAACTAGTATTTTGGGGTAAGGGACACCTACTATAGGTCAGGACATCCATAACTTTTAGAATAGGATAAAACAGTTTAGGCTAGCATGTTGATGGTGATACAGGTCAAATGATTAACATCATGGCTAGATGAGTATATGCATTATAAAATCAGTGAAATGAAGTAATAATTTGGCCCATAGGAGATGGAGTGTCTTATACATACAGTGGTGAATGTGCAGTCTGTGAATTAAAAGCCCAGATGAAGTCTGAAGATCTCTGAAGATATGAATCCTTAATAAGAAGCTTGTGGTATAACCCTTGAAACTGAAATTGAAATGAATGTGACCTCAAAATGACCCAGTGATTTGCATTTTGGAAGGTAGTGCTGACGTCTTCCGAAGGGAGGATTGACACTACCGTCCACAAAATGGCTGCATTAATGTGATAAAGGTGGCTCAAGGTTGAGACCACAGCTGGGTGTATATTTGGGCAATTTTAATGAATGAGTGTGTTAAGATGTGAGCATGGTGAGGTGTGTAAGGACTTTATCTCTGATTATCATTGTACAGTGGTGGCAACCTAAAACTGAGAACTTTGAGTTATTTAAGATAAATATTTGTATGCCATCTGTATCATCCACCAACAATATTATTTATAGGTTCTGATTGTAGATGAACACAAAGAATTAGGTACATTAAATAGTTATTTCGCCATATTTAGGAATTGGGACATACATTATGTGTTTAGTGTAAATCCATCTTAGAAAGGAAAGGTAAAACCAATATAATTAGTATTAGCTTTATTTGAACCTGGGAATCATGGGAGTTCATGTTAGTGAAGCAGAAATTGCTCTCTTAATGGTATTGTTATATATTTGAATGGTATTTTTGCTGCTTATTACAGTTTCCTAATTAGTTATTACTAGAGTTGCTGTCAAACAAAGTGTGCATCCAATTTCTTGAACCATGGACATCTTCAGTTACAGATTTTATTCTTTTCTTGATGACAATGTGGATGATGAAATACCAAATCAGAAGAAACTCCTTGGGTGAAGTGTTAGTAACCGCTTCCCAGGGAGGTGACCTCTGGTGCATAGCAGTACCTGGGTTGAAGAAAAATAATTTCTACTGGAAGTGCATCTCTCCGAGTGCAAGAAAAACACTTATTATGGACAATTGTTTTATTACTATTATTATTATTTTCAGCTCTATAATAACACTATTTTGTGACTCAATGGATTATATGATATTCCTATGATGTTTAGATTTATCTGCACCTGTGATTGATTATGTATATGTTTGACTGTTAGGGTAGGCCAGGAAGTCTTACCTTCCTCTTAGTTGATTGATGGGGAGATCTTTGCCCTGTCTGTGCCACCAGTGGAGGTGTAGAAGTTGAAGATTGAGAAGAACTGTGAGGGGGTCCGTATTTAGTCTCCGAGAAGTTGAAGAACATCCCCTACCTTTCTTTTGGAATCAGGTTAGATGTTGAGGTTTGAATAAAACTCAAAGGGAGGAATGTAGAAGAAAATTTTTTGTTAGCATAAGAGAATAGCAAATTAGCATATAGAGCCAAGAAAAAGTAATTAAAAGATTCTAAAACATTAGATTAAGCATAAATTAGAATATTGAAGCAAATAATATGATTCTAGCAAATATTTAACTAAAAATCAGTTATATTGCATTATTTTATAGGCACATTAAAATTTCCAGTAAAGAAAAGAACAGCTAATTGATACACTGAGACCAGCTTTGGACAGGATAAGAGTTTGAGAACACCTGTGATTCAAGGCTAGGAAGAGATAAAGATGGCCTGAAAGGACTATCAAAAGCGCTGGGCTGATGAATCAACAGAAAGGCTTTTACTATGGCAGGTCACGCTGACCTAATGCATGAAGAGAAAATCTTAGTAAATGCAGGCATTAGCAAAATATTATAAAAATATATTAGCAATTAGCTTTAGTGTGAAATTAAGACAAATCAAGCATGCCAAGCAATGATCAAATAAAAGCACATACTATACTTCTTTTAATTAAAGCTTAAGCTTCAGGTCACTATTGTAAAAGTTTGGAAGGCTTAGAGAGGAAAACCCATATATGGAATTGGAGCCTTGGCCAGTTAGAAAATAAAACAGCATAGAAAGATTACAAATTCATAAGGGGCCAGTAATAGGAAAGTAAGGAGATGATAAGGGTTCCCATGGAAACTCAAGGTCTGGTCAGACAGGGTAAGAAGGGAATTAGAGAAGAGGCTGGGAGGAAACCATCCACCCAGTCTTAGACCAATCAAAATAAGCCAAACAGACACCAAGTGGAGTCATGGACGTAAAGCCAGGTGCAGAATGAGCTAATTGAATGAGCCAAAATGATAAGAAATTGTTATAAAACTTCAATGGCTGTAATGTCGGGGCTCAATCTCATTTGAATTGGGGTGATCCGGTGTGGTTGATTTATTGCAATAAAGCCTTAAAACTCTGTCTGTCTATCTCGAGTCCTAATAGCCTTTATTTTTAGGTAAAAAGCCTCTGATGATGAATATTTGCCACGACAACCTCAGAATATATTCTTGAGACCAAGGGATATTTAGGGTGAGACATATCGAAACATGTCCGTTGTTCGGCCTATGATAAGTACAGTAAGTCTCTCGGTGCTGGGAGCAGGACTGGCTTTGTTATTCTCGGCACTCGTGGGTTAATGGCTGGGAATAACTTCTATGTGTACATCTTTTCATACGGTACTTGTGTGGTGAGGGTCTGTGTTGTTATGTCTATGTCTGTGTGGTCATCTTAAAGTGCGACGGAGACCAATTGTGTAACTTGATGAGTACTGTACACCGTGTCATGGGAAGCAGCTGAATGGCTTAGAAAATACTGATTATACATCTGCCGGGGCGATGCTGACGCTTTTCTGAGTTCTCTGCAGGTCTTCCGGAAATCCACCAGGACGCCATTTCCGGAAGGAATCATCACTTCCGGTTCCTGGCCCTAAGGATGAGGTCACTTCCAGTTCGGCAGAGGAGCGACATCACTTCGCCTCTGACTATAAAGCCCACTGCCTTTGCTTGCAGGCAGTTCTGTTTGGACTCTGTTGTATAACTTGATTTCAATGCCTCAAATACTTTGCAGCCAGGAAACCGCATTAAAGGGTGGCTGCCCCAAACCTTTCCACGCTTCGCTCTACTTATTACAGTGGCGTAGTCGAGCAGGATGGTGTCCCTGACGAACCGGACAGACCTTACAAGGAACCAGGTGGGTGAGTACGGGGCCGAGTTTGAGGGCAGGGAGTGCGCTGGAGGGTCAGGACGGACTCGGTGCAGGCTCTGCTCCACGAGAATAACCCAGGGCTAACAATCCATCTGTATGTAGGGGACCCACAGGCGTGGGCTGGCCTCTGGGGAAACACACGAGTAGCTCAGTATGCTCTCCTGGGCAGGAAAACCGAGCCACCCATCAGGACCAAGGTCCCTGTTAAGATGGTTATCCCCAGGCCAGCAGGTGAAAAAATATTAAACGGAGTTTAACCCAACAAAGGGCTGTCAGAGCAGGCTATGGCTCTGGCAATAGGTGGGGGCAGTGGTCGCCATTTGATTTAAACCCCTACAAATAGTACAGCAAGTGGCCTGTTTTGCTGTGCAACACCACCGGAGTTTTGCCCAGCCAATGCCGGAATTTCATTCAATGGACGAGCTCCTACAACTCCTAAAACACCAAGGCGGCTGTGAAACCTGGGAGGGCAGAACAGCTGCTTTGGGACTACCAGGAGCAGTCCCACTGATGCAGTCCCTTCCACGCAATCCAGAGCTTGTTCTGGAATCGCCGGACCGCTCAGGCCTGCACAACCTATCCGGGAATAAAGGCTGACAGTAGGGGACAATGGCGGGTTGTTTGTGTGCCCTTAGCAATCCCCTGGCAGACTAAACATCGGGAGCTTCGTTAACGGACAAAGTAACAGCCCTATTTGATTCGGCAGTAAGCGGTCTGTCGTTGTCCGTTTGTGCTACCGCAACAATGGATTAAAAGACCAGTATCACATTTATCCCGGAGATATCCGCCGCGTACAAAACCGCCGGTGTTACATATGTCTCGGAGGAACCCTTCGACAACTTACAGAAGCGGTGCCCGGATCCTCCGCTTTCCCGTAATCCGGGCGGACTGGTCTAATAGTAACAGCGGTAACCTAGAAAGCATTCCCCGGAAAACTTATGGCCTCATTATAGATGACAAAGACTCATCTCAAGCTGCTTTCACACCGATGTAATCAGCCGACAGGGAGTGGGGCGGAAGGCCAAGAGAATGACAAAGGCACTCCGGACCGTCACGTGGCTGCTACGTCATCCACCAGCCCCGGCAGCGAGGGAGAATCTCCACCCCTTGAGGTCAGACTGACCCACTCTCTGAATTGCACTTTCAGTTTAAAGCAACACCGGCTTCTTTCAAGAGAGAACAGTGGAATGACGACTCTGAAACACACAAAGAATGCAGTGGTCCTCATTAACGCCAACACACTCACCAGCCCATGCCACAGGGACCTCACTTTCTCATTGATAATGATTTGTTGTATCGGGTCGCTGAACATGAGGGAAGGTCGGAAGTTGTTGCTAGTCCGCGAACCTACCGGCGGCAGGTCTGCGAGTTAGCACACTCCCACCTTCTTGGAGGCCATCTCGCTCCGACAAAACACTAGAGCGAATTAAGCTCCGCTTTTTGGCGGGATTACGAGGAGGTTCGCCTTTGCCTCCTGTCCGAGTGTCAATTGCGGCAATTCCTAGGAGGGACCGTGCTCCTCTGGTCCCCTTCCCTCATTGACGCCCTTTGACAAGATTGGGGTCGAATAGTAGGACCCTAGAACCCTCAGCCCGAGGATATAAATATATACTCGCCCGTGGATTATGCAACCCGATTCCCAGAAGCCTTTCGTGCGTCGGCTACCACAAAAAATATTGCACGGGAACTAGTAGAGTCTTTGCGGGTGGGCATTCCTAGAGAAGTCCTGACGGACCAAGGAATGCCTTTTACCTCGGAAACGTTCAAGGAGACTGCCAAATTACTGAAAATAAAGCATTTAAAGACCTCGTGTATCATCCTCAAACCAATTGGTTTGTAGAGAGATTTAACCAAACTCTCAAACAAATGCTACGTAAGGTAGTCAGCAGAGAATGGGAGGAATTGGGACCAACTCCTCCCCTTGTACCTTTTGCATACCGGGAAGTTCCTCAAGCCTCTACGGGTTTCTCTCGCTTTGAATTATTGTATGGAAGACAGCCCCGGGTTTATTAGATATTTTAAAAGAGGGCTGGGAAGGGAAGGCACATCCCTCCACTAATATTTTGGAATATATTGCCCAATTGCGCGATAGATTTGATGCAATTAGACCAATTCTAAAAAGTCATATAGAGGAGGCACAATCAGCACAGGCCCGCCTTTATGACCATGGCACAACCTCCGGGATGCAGGCCATGGTGTTGGTACCTACTTCTCACTCTAAACTGCTCGCACATTGGCTAGGCCCCTACGAATTAAGGAGAGGAAGGGTTTGGTCGACTATTTGGTAAAACAGCCCAATGCGCCGACCAGCTGAGCGAGTGTATCATGTGAACCTGCTGAAACGTGGAAGGAGAGGGATCCATCCCTCCTCCGACAGCCCTGCTCTCTTGCTGAAGTAAGTTCCCTTAATTTCGGTGAGCAGCTATCTCCCAGACAGAAAAAGGAGCTCGAAGCAGCTATCCGCTCCGTCCCAGAGGTAGTAAGTGAACAGCCAGGTTGGACCTCTCTGATTGCGCACGACATATTGACTGACCCGGGTGATGCGTCGTAGCGACCCTTCAGACTCCGGAGGCAAAACGCGCTGAAGCGGAACTGGAAATCAGCTGAATGCTGGAACTCGGAGTAATCGAGGAAAGTAGTAGTCCCTGGTCCAGTCCCATCGTCTTGATTGCTAAGCCTGACGACAGTTGGAGGTTTTGCAATGACTTCCGCCGGCTCAACCAAGTTTCCCAATTTGATGCTTATCCAATGCCTCGCGTGGATGACCTCCTCGGAGACTGGGACCAGCCAAATTCTGACTACACTTGACATGACAAAGGGTACTGGCAGGTTCCTTTAACGGAGTCGCGAAGGAAAAGACCGGCGTTTAGCACTCCTAGCGGACACTGGCAGTATCGTGTTCTTCCATTCGGGTTACACGGCGCCTGCGACTTTTCAGCGCCTGGTGGACAAAGTGCTCCGCCCCATAACTTCGTTCTGTGTGCCTATCTGGATGGCGTCCGCATCTATTCCAGCACTGGAAGGAACATACAGCAGGTCACAGCAGTGTTACGGACACTAGGGAGGCGGGCTCCAAATCAACCCCAGAAATGTTTCTTTGGACTGAAGAAGCCAAATATTTGGGCTACCTAGTGGGCGGGGTACTGTGAGGCCACAGTGTTCCAAGTTGCAAGCCATACTGGCCTGGCCCCGTCCGCAAACCAAGCGGCAAGTCCAATCCTTTCGGTTTGTCCGGGTACTACGCCGGTTTGTGCCTCGCTCTCAGAGAAGCGCACCCTTGACCGATTTGACAAAGAGTTCTCTCAGGTCTTACCGGGAAATCCCACCAGGAGCCACCATTTCCAGGAAGGAATCATCACTTCGGTTCCGCCCCAAGGATTAGGTCACTGAGTTCGCCCAGAGGCGACATCACTTCCGCCCTCTGAACTATAAAGCCCACTGCCTTGCTCTGGCAGGCAGTTCTGTTTTGGAACTCTGTTGTATAACTTGATTTACAAGGTCTCAAATACTTTTGCAGCCAGGAAACCGCATTAAATGGGTGGCTGCCCCAAACCTTTCCATGCCTCTCGTCTCTACTTATTACAGTACACTGACCCTTAAAAAAAAGAGGTAAAGGGTAAGGAGAGGGAAATCCCACAATAATGCAGCCTCGGGCGACATTCAAACATCTGCGCTTTGAAAGCTCGACATGAGTAACACCGTCAGTATTGAGCAGCCACCACTACTTGTGGCCCTCCTGAATTTGGATACGGTCGTAAAAAGTGAAAGGCGTCAAGGAATGTGAACATCGTTGGAATAAATGACTTTCACCACAGACAATGTAGACGTCCTTAAACTAGAAGATAAATGTACAGTTCGTGAGTATAAAATCTTTAAGTTTGAAAGAATTCACCCCAAGTGTGTGGAAACTTCTGACATCAACTGTTTACAACCCCAAATTAGAAGAAGATGGGATGGGATGGAAAAGGCAAATAAAAAAACAGAAAAGCAGAGATTCTTAAATGTACTTTGACTTTGATTTCATTGCAGACATTATGAAGCTAAGATATTTCATGTTCTGTCTGCTCAGCTTCATTTCATTTGTTATTATACATCCATTCCTGCATTTCAGGCCTGCAACAGATTCCAAAAACAGTTGGGACGGGGGACAAATTAGGGCCAGTGATGAGGTCAAATAATTAAATAATGATGGAATTTCAAACAGGAGATTGTAATTAGTGATTTGTACCCAAAAGATGGGCAGAGGATCTCCAGTTTGTCAACCCATGAGTGAGAAAATGATTGAGATGTTTAAAAACAATGTTCATCAAAGAAAGAGTGGAAGGGATTTGCAAATCTCTCTCTCTGTGGTGTGTAATATCATTAAATAGTTCAGCATTCGGAGGAATTTCAGTGTGTAAACTACAAGGGCAGACCACCAGCGATCTCCGACCCCTCACACCACAGACAGTGCATCAAGGAGCGTCACTCATCAGTAGCTGACAGAACCTCATGGGATGACGAGGGATTACTTTGGCATACCTTTTTCAAGCACTACAACGAGTTCACCCACAAATACCACTTCAATCGTCACTGTACAATAAAGAAGCCTCATGTTCACCATGTCCAGAAGTGGTATTGACTTCTCTGGGCTCGAGGGCCTGAGATGGACCATCACACAGTGGAAGTGTGTATTGTGGTCAGATGAATCAGGACTCCAGATCTTTATTGGAAGAAATGAACGCCATGTGCTCCGGACCATCAGACTGTTATCAGCAACAAGTACTTAAGCCTGCAGTGCCTGTCATGGTATGGCATTGTGCCAGCGTCCATTTATAACTTCTGTGATGGCATTGCATTAATGCAGAAAAGTACATTGAAATTTTAGAGCAACATGGCTGAGGAAAAAGAGGGTCGGCTACTGGACTGGCCTGCCTGCAGTTCTCACCTGTCTCAGTAGAGAAGTGTGGAGAATCCTGAAATAAGAAATGTGACGACGACAACCCTATACTGTGGCACACCTTAAGACGTTTTTGGAAGAAGAATGGCACAAAACAGCACCAGAAACATTTAATCACTTGGTATCTTCAATGCCAAAACATCTTTGGACGTGTCGTGAGAAGGAATGGCGACTAAAAGTGGTGAATGCTTTACCGACCCCACTTATTTGGAATGTGTTACAGGCCTGAAATGCAGGAATGAAATGCAGAATGGATGAACATTAAGAAAGGAAATGAAGCATGCAGAAAAATATGAAATGTCTTGGGTCTGCAAAGAAATAAAACTCAAAGTACATGTAAGGTAACTGCTGTAAAGAAATAACAAGCAAACATAAAGATTTGGGGTTTTGGCCCGTATACTGAAAAATAATCCACAATTTTAAATCACAAATTCCAAGGTCAAAGTTGATAAACAGATTCAAACAGTTGACAACATAAAATGGCGTCGGAGGTATTTAGGAGGAGGGGCCAGAGTGGAGGGAATGCTGGGAAGGAGCGTGGTGGATGATGGGATCGATGACATCATAGGTGGAGGACCGAGGAAGGGTGGAAATAGCAGTCGCGGGGAACTATAGGAGGCAGACTCATGGCGGCGTCGTCTTTTCTTCTGTAGGAAACAAAGAGAAGGTTAGTACCCCTCCACTCCCTCCTGGCATATGTCTTCCCGACAGTATTAGGTTGGTCATGACCCCTACTGCGCGATGCGTGACTACTCATAATCTATATATACAATTCACTAAGGCAAGACACCCATGGAAAGCACGGAAGGGCGTGGATTTACTAACCGCCGACAAGTGAGGACGCCCATGGCACAACAGGAAAGCCCGCCACCAACTCCAAGACCATTGGATACGGCCGAAACTTCGCAGAGCCAGCCCACCAACTTCGGGCGACAACACAGAATAAGCGGCGTCATTTATATTAGTCTGTCATTGAGGCAAATGCACCTCCGACCCACGCTGACTGTTCATAGAGGCATGTTTCTCGGAGGTGCCATATGCAGCTGTAAAACAGTTTGTGAGGGGTATCCCATGGGATCCTTAAAACATTTCTTTACAACTGAGGTTAAAACACAATGAAGTGCAGTCTTTAAAACCGAGTTTTGGTTCGATGCGCGACGCGTGCACCATAGCAAACTGTTTTACAGCTACATACAGCAATTCGGCTTCGCGACAAACATCGTCTTCTTAGATGCTCCTGCACTTTATGCGCACCCCCTCCCTCGCTAGCCCGTGGTGTCGGGTGTCTTGGTTGATTATATATAGAAAGGCAGCCAAAACCGCACAGAGCAATGAAAAGTCTCATTGAGTCACTGGTGCATCTGGACTGTGCAAAGGCGACACGACTCGGTGACGAGTTGGAGGTGGCACATGAGCAGGCAGTGTATACTGAATGAGAAATCAGCAGACTAGCATGACGGAGGGAGCGGAATGGACGTCCTTCTGCTCTCCTTCGTTTCTCACCATATCGCGTGTAAAAGCGGTTTCGAGGGGTATCCATGGGATCCTAAAAACATTCCTTTACAACTGAGGTTAAAACACAATGAAGTGAGCAGTATTTAAAAAGCGAGTTTTCGATTCTACTGCACAACGGTGCACCATATGCAAACTGTTTACCGCTACATACAGCAATTAGCATCCGACAAACATGCGTCTTCTTAAATGCTCCTGCACTTTGTAAACACCAGCCTGCGCTACCTGTGCCTCTGTTTCATTATCATCTCACCTGCTTACCAATGCAGGCCCTGCAACAGTCCGGCTCTCTCAGCAACAGACCTTCTCTGTGCCTGACCGGTTCAAACAGAGGCACCACCGACGGCGCAGGACTATCTAAGAAGAGACATGTTTGTCACGGATGTACATCGCTGTATGCGGCGTGTAAAACAGTTTCGAGGGTTTCCCATGGTCTTAGGCTTCGGGGGGTCTCTGTCAGTTCCCCCGGCGGGCACATGACCAGGCGTGTGTATGCTTAGTCGGGGGGTGGACCCGACAGGACCATCTAAAAAAAATCATGTGGCTGTGAATGCTGTATGTAGTGTGAAAAACCTGTGTATTTGCCCCCCCAGGTTATATCTTTTCATTCCCTACAGTAGTATACAAATGGTAACGTCTTTAAAAACCGATTTTTTGGTTTTGTATACGACCGGTGCACCATAGCAAACTTTTTCCCTACATACAGCAATTTGCATCCACGAAAAACATGCATCTTCTTGTGCTCCTGCCTTTTTACACCCCCCCTCCCCCTTCCACCCTGGTGGTGTCTTGGGTTTATTATATATAGAAGGCAGCCAAAACCACACAGAGTAATGAAAAATTCGTGAGTCACAGGTGCATCTGGACTGTGCAAAAACGACACATTTTAGGTGATGGAGGGTTTGGGGGTGGGCAAATGGCGGGCAGTGCATCTGGGCGAAATCAACAACTAGCATGGCGGAGGGCGGAGTGGGCGTCCTTTCCCCTTCCCCTTCCCCCCTCCTGCCTGGGCCGCGGATGATTGTGTGTTGGTTGGTTCCCTGCATTGTTACAATTTTCTTTTCTTGCTGATTTATTCCTGATTTTTCAAATGATAATTTTCTCCCCGTGCTTAAAATCATTAAAAACCGGCCTGATTATGCAGTATGGAATCCGGGTTTTGGGTTTTTAAAATACTTATATATATTGTCGCCCGCAAAATAGAGACCGGATGGTTGAGCACCGGAACTTGGGCGGGAATGGCGGGGTACTTTTCTCCCCCTGCTTCCTCATGGAAAAAAGGGCCCCCCCCATAAGCCCGGGTTTTTACCGTGGCGGTTTCCCCCCCTTCCTCCCATCTTGTCCCGGGGTCATCAATCCCATCCTCCCTCCGGTCCTTCCCAGCATTCCTCCACTTCCGGTCCTC
Source organism: Polypterus senegalus (assembly GCF_016835505.1). Classification (NCBI taxonomy): domain Eukaryota; kingdom Metazoa; phylum Chordata; class Cladistia; order Polypteriformes; family Polypteridae; genus Polypterus; species Polypterus senegalus. Next base: position 23,235 of record NW_024377820.1, read on the forward strand.
CTAATAAAATGAAACGGTTACTTATGAACAGTTTTTGTTTATATTTTGACCAATTTTTTTTTCAGTTTATTGTGGATCCTACACAATACAGGGCGGAAAACCCCAAACCTTTGTGCTGTTTCCTCCTCAGTTTGTTACAATGGCATAGTCGGCGGGATACAAGATCCCCAGAGATGACCGAGGACGGGACCTCAACACCGTGCTGCAGAGCATAAACGCCCAACTCCAGGCCCTGCAGCATCCAAGCCACCACCACCCGGGGTTGGAGGCTACGAAGGCCAGGCTGGCGGGGGCCAAGAGCAAGACCAGACCGCCCAAATACGCCTCCCCCACTGGTCCCTTTGCCCGAGGCAGATGATATTGAGTCATACCTCAGAAATATTGGGGACGGCCACCGGAGCGAATGGCAGCGGTCAGTGGGCGTCCATTTTGGTGCCTTACCTAAAGGGACCGGGCGCCATTATGCCCTCCCTGAGGAGGAGGCCGCGAACTCGACCTCCTCAAACCAGAATCCTGGCCATCGGCATCCCCCCCGGGCCAGCGGCGGGAGTGCGGACGGCAGTTCAACCCTGAAAAGCCTGCCCGTGCCCAGGCGTTGAGTTCTGGGGCAAAATGGGCGGGCCCTACGGCCAGAAGGGCCCCAGGCCCCGGAGAGATGGGCAGGTGGCCTCGAGGGCCTGGGGGCGCCATGCCCATTTCCCCTCGCCCAGCAGGTCCCGGGGGCACCCTTATAAGGGCATGCGGGTCTCCTGGAGGTACTTTGAGTGACAGCTCGCGGTTCTCCCAAATGGGGAGGAAGAAAAAGTCTGCTCGTGGGAACGACAGGGGCGGACCCGAACCCCTCGGCCGCTCTTGACGCCGCCAAGGCCTAAAGACAAATGTCGCTGAGCCAATGGACTGCACCGGCGTCCACGAAGGTACTGTACCCGCCGCATCCCTTGGCGAGTCCAAACACGGGAGTGGTTTATTGAATGAGCGCGGTGGTAGCTTTTTTCGACTCTGGCAGCAACATAACCATTTTGCTTCGCCCTTATGTCTTACCGTGACAGTTGCTGAACCAGCACTTGCAGGTCACTTGTGTGTGCATGGAGGGGCCAAGATATGGATCGTTCCACAATGTTATATTACCTGGAAGGGGACTTAACTAAACTGATGGTGGCTGTTTGCCTGAACCCCCATCCCGGGGATATTGGGACATGACTGGTCAAAAAAAACATGCGTAAGACACTTACCACTCCTGGGGCCTCGTTGGATCTAGTTATGAGGGGAAGGCCCCTCCCCTGGTCTCCCGCTTCTAGGGGCAGGCCTAGTGGGGGCTGGCGCCGGGCGTTCGTTTGGGCCCGGGCCCTGACCGGGAAAACTCGGGGAAAGGATAGCAGGAACTCTTCGGGGCCCAGGTCACAAGACCCCTCGGTAGCCTGGACCATCAATTCGGTCCACGCCGGCCTCATTTAAGAGGGAACAGTGGAGCGATGATTCCCTAGCTTTGCCGGATCTGTAGTTCTGCCAAACAGCTCACAACCCCGATGGTTCCACCGCTGAGCCTTTTTGTTCTCGAAAATGATCTGTTGTCCGTGGCGTTCCACGAGGCGGGGTCGAAGTTGCTGCTAATTCCGTGTACCTTCAGGGGATATGCGGTTAGCTCACGCTCCCCTCCCTTAAGCCACCGGGGCGAAAAGGCTTGGAAAATTAAGCTCGTTTTTTGGCCTGGGTTTAACAGGAGGTCGGTTTTTTCTGCAATCCTGCCCGAGTGTCAGATCCGAGATTCCTAGAAGGACCTTTGTCCTCGGCCCCCTATTCCCGATTGATGTCCCTTTTGATTGAATAGGGGTTGATTTAGTAGGACCCTTGGAACCCTAAAACCCGTGGCCATAAATACATATTAGTCATGGTGGATTACAACCCGATACCAGAGCGGTTCCCTGCGCTCCTTTAAATACTAATCACACGGGGAATTAGTCAGTTTATTTTCGGGTAGGCATAACCCAAGGAAGTCCTTACGGACCAGGGTCGCCCTTTACCTTGGATACGTTCGGGGAGTGGCCAGATTACTGAGAATAAAGCACCTGAAAGCATCTGTCTATCCCCCGCCAGACTGATGGGCTGGTGGAGCGGTTTAACCAGATGCTTATAGATGCCGCAAGTGGGTCAGCGCAGATGGCAGGAACTGGATCAGCTCCCCCCCTTCGTGCTTTTTGCTTCGGGAGGTACCTTGGGCCTCTACGGGCTTCTCCCGTTTGAATTTGTATGGGCACAACCCGGGGAATTTTGGACATACTAAAGAGGGCTGGGGGCGGAGGCCCTCCGTCCCCCAACATATTGGCAGTAGCGCAACTCCCGACCAACTCACAAAAATCAGACCCTTTAAGGAACCGTGTTCGTGGCAACTGTTGCAGGCCGTGTTACAACCGCACTCCGTCCTCAGGGAGTTCCGACCAGAGGACCGAGTTATGGTGCTCATTCCTACCTCCTACCCATTGCTGCTCACTGGCAAGGGCCTTACGGGGTTTAAAGGGAAAAGAAAGGACTGCGTCGACTATTTGGTGAAACTGCAATGAAGGCAGGTATCTATCTGTCAACTTGTTAAACCTGGAAGGGGGGGAGCCCCCGGCTCCCTAGCCCACTCCCTCTCACATGCCGCTCCCCTTAACCTCGGGAGGAGCTAACCCCCCAGCAGCGGCAGGAGTTAAGCAAAACCCCTCGAGCCGCCCAGTAGTGGCGAGTCCCCCGGCGGCCCTGCTCATTGCCCATGACATAGTCACGGACCCGGTGTAATCGTCGGGAGAGGCCCTATAGACCCCGGAGGCAAAATGCCGGAGGTGGAGTTAGAGGTGCAACGAAAGTTGGACTGGACTAATTGGGGAAAACCTAGCCCCCGGTCCAGCCCTATTGTCCGGTGTCCAAGCCAGCGGCTCCCGGAGATTTTGTACGACTTTGGCTCTAAATAAGTCTCTTCATGCCACCCGATGCCCGCTTGCGACCTCCTGGGGCTGCTGGGTAGGGCCGTACTTGACTACTCTTGACATGCGAAGGGTATTGGAAAAATTTCCCTTTGCGGCATCCCTGAAGAAAAACGGCCTTTAGCACCCTAGCGGGCACTGGATACAAGGTTCTCCCATTTGGGCTGCGGGGCGGAGACTTTCAATGTCTGGTAGATAGAGTGCTGAAGCCCCCCAAGTCCCTATAGTGCCGCCTACCTGGATGACGTCGTCATCTATTCGGCACCTGGGAGGACATCTATTGCAGGTCATGGCTGTCCCAGAACACTAGCTAAAGCCGGGCCCCCATCAACCCTCAAAATGTTTTTGGCAAGGAGAGAAGTATTTAAAAATACCTCTGGGCGGGACGGTGAGACCACAGTGTTCAAAAGTTAAAGATATCTTGGAATGGTCAGTCCGGGAAAACCGGGAGGCAGGTGCAGGCTTTCTTGGGGCTAGCGGGTTACTACGCTGGTTGTTCCCCGTTTTTCCGAAGAGCAGCACCCTTGACTAATTTGACAAAAAGGAGCTCCCGTTTGCGTGGTGTGGACCGACAAGCGAACACGCATTCAGTGACCTAAAGAAGGCCTAACTTGGCCCCCCTGTATTAGGGCGCCCATTTTGGCCCCTTTTTTCTCCCGACGGGGCCGGACACAGGCCTGGGCCGTGCGAGCCAAGCGATGGTGTCGAGCACCCTGTAATGTATCTAAGCCGGAAACTGAAGGACCGGGCCCCTACACAGCAGTGGGAGAGGAGGCCTTGGCCTTTAAGTGGGCAGTGACCCATCTCCGTTATTACCTGCTGGTGGAATTTGCTCTGGTGACTGATCCGCTGCACTTCGTGGATGTCCCTACAAAAGAGTGAATCGCGGGTACCAGGTGTTTCTGGGTTTACAGCCTTTTAAGTTCCGGTCCTATCGGAGGCACCCTTCAGGGCCCATGCCCTCTCTCGTATTCACCACCTCGGTTAGGTCCGCCCGACCTGGCCGGTCTTGGAGCTAGGGGATCATTCGACTGCTGAGTAGGAGACAGCGGATGGATTCAATGCACCTGGGAACACATTGCCCGGGAGGGGAAAGGCGGGTACTAACTTTCTCCCTCTGCTTCCCATAGGAAAAAGGTCTTCCTCTATAAGCGGGTTTTGACCATGATACGGTACTTCCGCCCTTCCTCGCCATCTTGTCCTGCATCATCAATCCCATCCTCCTACGGTCCTTCCAGCATTCCTCCACTTCCGGCTCCTCCCCAATAAAATGGCCCGGCAGCCATGTCTGCGTCAGCGCTTATGAACATTTTGTTTATATTTTGACCAATTTCTTTTTTAGTTTGTTGGATCCCACACAAATTTCAGGCCGGAAAACCCAAAACTTTGTGCTGTCTCCTCCTCAGTTTGTTACAATATAATATATATATATATATCCAGCAAAAACGTCTCTGACTTTCAACTGTTTTACTTTCAGTAAACTTAATTTTAAATATTTGTATGAACACTAAAAGAGTCAACACCATAAGACATAAACTAAAAATGTTTCACAATGTGTCCCTAATGAAGGGAGGCTAAAAATCAAAGTACCAGTCAGTATCTGTGTGGCCCAGCTGCTTGAAGTACTGCGGGTGCATCTCCTCCTCATGGCAGGACCAGATTTTCAGTTCTTGCTGTAGATGTTACCCCACTTTCCAAGGCACCTGCAAGTTCCTGGACATCGGCCGGTGTTGGGCCATCCTGTACCTGTCACAAGGTGTGATATTAGGAGGGCCGATCCTGTGCAGGTGTTGTTACGCGTGGTCTTCCACTGCAGGATGATCAGCTGTCCTTCCTGTCTCCCTGTAGGCTGTCTTAGGTGTCTCACAGTGCGGACATGGCAATTTTTTGCCCTAGCCAATCAGCAGTCCCTCATGCCTCCTGCAGCATCAATGCCGTTCACGCAGATGAGCAGGACCCTGGGCATCTTTCTTTGGGGTTTTTCAAGTGGTAGACAAGTCTCTTTGTGTCCTGCGGTTTTAGAACTGTGACCTTAAATGCCTATTTTCTGTAAGCTGTAAGGTCTTAACGACATATTCCACAGGTGTATTTTAAATTTAAATTGATTATGGTTAATTAAACATGCATGGAAAACATTGTTTAAAACCTTACAATGAAGATCTGTAAAGTTATTTGGATTTTTAAAACATTATTGTTGAAATACACAGTCCGAAAAGGGACGTTTCTTTTTTCTGAGTATATATATTTTTTCCATTATTTTATGCCTTCCAACTGTTTTTTTCATATTTGGTGTTGTCCGTATTTTAATGTAAGACCTGTGAATCCTTCCTTTTTCCAATTAATGGAGACCACCTGTCAACCACACTTCACACTGGTGAATGACAACCGGACTGATGCTTTGTGGATCTAAGACCAGAAAAGCCTTTGTGAAGATCTCGTTACATAACAGGATCCAAGTGAGAGAGCATTTCTGCAATGCTTAACACCTTCTTTCCCTTCCTAAATTTCCAGAAGCTTCCCCAGCTGTGGAAAACATCCTGTTGGTCCAGTGCAAAGAAAGGACATTCCAGTGACCCCAAGGACCTAGACCAGTTGCTCTTACTTCATCATCACTGAAAACCTTTGAGAGGCTGGTCCTAAAACAGCTACGGCCTCTCGCTTCAACACATCTGGATGGTCTACAGTGTGCAAATCAGACACATATAAGTGTGGAGGATTTGTTCTGTCTGCTCCACAATCCTCACTCACTTGAACCCAAAGCTGGCACCACAGTCAGGATCATGCTTGGATATCTCCATGGCCTTTATCACCATTCAGCCTTAATGATTTGAAGAGGCCAAGGTTATGCATCATGATGCCCCCTGGGTCTCCTGGACTATGTGAACAACTGAGGGGGAATTTGTGAGGATCAATGGCTGTGTGTCAGAACTGGTGGTGTGCAATACTGGAGCACCTTTGGTAAATGTTCTACATCTCTTCTTGTTCACCCTCTACACAACAGACTTCTAGTACAATCCCAGCACTTGCCCCCTGCAGAAATTTCAGAGAACTCCTCCGTCTTTGGCTGCACTAATAATGGAGCAGTCGAAGTACAGGAGAGGCTTGGGAAAAACTTGAAACTAGAGGAGAAAAAAGGGGTTGTGGTGCAGAAAACCACCGCAATCGGATATCAGGAAGACAAAGAGTTGGTGGTGGACATGTGGCTGGCCAAAGAGCCTCTGAGACCCTGCTGTTCAGAGGGAGGATGTGCATGGTAGGCACAAATACCTGGAGGTCCATATGAACAGCAAACCTGACTGGTCTGACCACATAGTGGTGCTGGACAAGAAGGGCTGGAGCAGACTGGACTTCCTGGTGGACTAGGTCTTTTGATGTGAGCAAGCTGCTGGAAAAGTCAGGAGTAGCCAGTGTGTTGTTCTATGCTGTGGTCTTCCCGAGGCATTCAAGCGAACACAAAGGGCTGAAGAAACCCAAACAGAAAACTGCTCCATCACAGGGCAAACCTTGGACACTGGACACTTTTGACACCATGGGAGCAAAATTGGGTTCACCAGGAAAAATTCCCTCTAGGTGGGGCCCCTTTTGTGACTTTTTGCCGGCTCATTTCCATCACAGTGTGCTAAGAAGCACCTTGGGGTCTTTTTTCCCCCCAATGCAATGCTTCCTCCTGACATCCTGGAACTAAATGCTGATACCCTTTAAGTTCAATTAGCTATTTCTACAAATTTACATTGATTGATTGAATTATTTTGTCTTGTGAGTCCCCATTCTTGATTTTTACATTTCTGCTGCTGTATGCATCCAAAGTTCCCCTTGGGGTTCATAGTTTATCTAAATTAATTTAGGTTCCCTCTTTAATATTTTTGCATAACATCCAGTCAATGTCCTCACTTAGAAGGGCAGCTTTGGTCAGAGAGGACAAACCATCAACTTTCTTGAGTCTCCAAATGAGTTCAGTCTTGTAAAGTGAGAAGTTTAAATGAGACCATTAATCAGGAGCTTTTTCTCACATAACAATTCAAAATGGCAAAGCAGGCCTGGCTGTTTAGTCATTTGTTAGAGTCCTCATTTCTCTTGGCACACTCATGACACTTGAACGATGCCAAGCCTTTAAGGATGGTGTCCAGTGCTGTGTGGGGGTTGTGTTGTGTTCAGGGGTCAGAAGACCCTTGTTGGTAGTGGAGTCCACTCATTGTTTTCCGATGTGCTCCTTATTCAGGTTCTTTGGTCTGACGTGGTCTTCCTCAGCTCACTGTTGGACTCTTTGCATTGACTCACAGGAGTTTTGGCACTAAGCCCCCCAACCCAGCAAAATGGCACAGAGCTAATAAAAGCCCCGGGTGTCAGAATTTTCAGAATGTCAACTCCCTATGTAAGGAGGATACAGGCTGCTTTGATTTTGAATAAAACAGCAGATCAAAAGGTGATAAGGTCGCTTGTAGCTCCTTATATTAAATGGGCGGTGTTGTTGTGTCAGCCATTAATATCCAGAATGATCTGCTGGGCGGCAGTGTGAATAATGTCCACCTGCTTTTTGAGTTTCAGCTAGAACTGTCATCTGGAAAGAAATTCAGCTTCAGATGTTTGCACATGAGAAACTGCAGCAAGACTCATCTATCTACAAAATAATCAGAGCAGGCATCGAAAAAAACCCAAAAAGTGCTTAACAGAATCACAATGAAAATCACCAGCAGTCACACTAGAAGGTGTGCCTTAAATCTCGATGTTAAAACTGCAAACAAACTAAAAATGGTATTTCTCTGAATTGATCATCAACCCTATAGTACCCACAGTGAAGTTCTTGGAGGTTGAATCCCTCAGCCTCAGGTCATAGACTCAAAATCACACACAAATTTATAGGAGAAACTCCACAAAAATCTACACTCCAAAGTTTACGTAGATAAAGTGAGATTTGTCAGGAGCCAATAATCGGGCGACATACCGTCTCCTAAATCTGGATGCTGAGCCATTACGGGGGTCTAAGTGAGAATAAGCCTGAATTTATACTCACACACGGGAAGCTGATTAACAGTTGGATTACAATTTTGGGATTCTGCATCCGTGTGATGAAGGGTTGAGGACGGGGGTGATGTGGCCTTAATTCTAGGGAGGCAACAGTGCAACACGCCCCTACAACACAGTCAAGAAGGATAAAGATACAAATTGGCAACAGGCCACACTTACAATTTAACAATAAAAACATTTTTTAATTGTCAATTCATTATTAACCCCAAATGTTCATGTATTAATAATCTCTAATGTGACAATGCCTCGAACTCAAAGTAAGAAGCAAAAAAAATATTAAAAGACAAAAATGTCAAGAACATTCACATTGTAACAGGCCTGGCTCATCTTTGATTAACTGCTGGTATCAGATGAAGCAGAAAGCAAGGCTGATGAAATGTCGGCTAACATGGCGCCGAAGAACAATCCCACCACTTAGGTGAGCCCTCAAAATGAAGACAGACCAGGGAGGGCAGCTGGCTTTGTTCACGTCTTACAAGTCTGTCCTTCTCAGAGTGCCATCCACTTTGTGCCCCAGTCCCAAACCAGATGTGTCGGGGTGCAGTGGGGTTTTTGATCGGGGAAGTGGCACTCTATCAGATGATGAATGGTGCCAAAAAAATCAACAAAAGTGATTGATCACAAATGCCACTTACATGTTTGTATGATCTTTGTGATGACATTACAGTTTAAAGAACATGCTAACTGATAAATAACAGACTTACTCAGTGCATGGTCACAGATTTGAATCAAAAACCTGAACTTTGAAGTCTGCTTCCCCGGCTGTCCTTAACAGTCCACTCGGGTGATTGACAGTTCTTTCCACCACTCAGCTTTTTCTTTGTTTTTCAGTTGGTACCTGCCTTTTTCTGTGCTGTCCACATCACCTTCGCCACTGAGCATATTTCATTAATGTCACCTCTTCATTTTGTGGGCTCCACTTTTTATTTTTTTCTACCTTCTTGCATTTCATGGCCAATGTACCCTTTATAGATAAGTCCTTGTAAGAGTCAAGCTATATTCACACATTTGAGAACATTAATGAAGTGAAATGAAAAAAGAGTTTGAGAAAATTAAACATAAACTTACAAAATACAGAAAGCCCAAGCAGAGTGAACCAATGCATGTGAGGGGTCAAATTTGACCTTCAGTGCTGGGGGTACAGAAGGGCCACTTCTGCTTTTGGGATTATCTGTCAAGTAAATGAAGCTGAAGCTTTTTAGGCTGACACTCTCTCAGAGCAGAGCTTTCTAATAATCCATCCTGCTGTTGGAGTTCATTGAGCCTTGTTCTAGTTTGTAGTCTGGGCGTGAAGAAAGCGTTGTCTTGGGCATTGATATGAAGAAGGTGCTGAACTCAAACTGACACCTGAACCAACACATTGATTATAAGCGTCCTTCACACACCACCCCAGGAGATACTGACAGGGAGCAAAGTAACATCCATTATATTTTTAGGTTAATTTATCAAATGAACAGCTGGGTCACTGAGATCCTGTGTTTCTGCTTTGTCTTCCCTTTATCTCTTATATGTCAGACAATAAAATCAGATCATTTCATTTTCATTGTGTTCTGCATTCATTATTGGGGCCCATTTCTCATAACATTATTATTATTATTATTTATTTTAAATAACATTCCTGCTATACATTAATTGATATTCTTCACAACTGTGTCGCCTGTGCTAACCCTATCATGCTGTTGTGATGCTCTCCTCGGTCTTAATTATTTCTCTTTGAATCCAGAATGTTTCATTTTATTTGTATTTAGATCTTCTTAAATTCCTACTTTTGGACTTGCCCTTGACACACAGCTGATGAATGTGTTTTGGTTTGTAAAGACCTTATGATTTATAAATGATAACCTAAATTAGTGAAAAAGTTCTATAAAGCCCCTGTCCATTGGTCGTCATGTGACTGCTCTCTTTTGTCTCCTGTCCTCCTCATGTCCCTCCCAATATCTGATTAGACAGCATTGGCTGTCAGCTGCGTCACTATTGGCTTCTTCATTATCGAGTTAAAAAGCGGCTGTTTGCACTCAGCTGGCGTCAGCATCAGATACATCCAGAGCGGTACAAGTTCATTGCTACTCAGATAAGGCCCCATCTCCAAGGCCCAAACAAAAATATTCCCTTGTTGTCAGTGACACCTCCTGGTAGTTGGCACTGCACTGTGGATTGATTTGATTTTCCATTTATTTATTATTACATTGAATTTTTTCAGTTGTACCCCGTGGTTGAAGTTGTTATCACCACACAGTTCTTTTTGTTACCTCATTCTGTTGTCTGGTGTTTGTATTGTTCACCATCTTATGTCACAGCACTGGTGCAGAGATGTCAGTCCCTCTATGGCTACATCCTGGCAGTACATTTTCCCGAGTCCTTCATGAAATCTTCGCGTTCTGTTTGTAGAAGCAACTGTTATATGAGAATCGCATTCCACTTTCCCGTCAACTGAAAGGCTTCTCTCAGTATAACTTCTCCTGTGATTATAAAGAGAACTAAAGGTGTGAATTGTTTGCCACTTTCCCAAGCAATGGTGAGGTTTCTCTGCAGTGTGAAGTCTGATGTGACTTTTATGGTGCTTTGTTGTGAGAACTGCTTATAAATTCGGGGACAACAATAAGGTTTTCCCCAGTATGAGTTCTGAAGTGGCACTGAATTTCGCTTAAATCTAAGAATCGTTTCTTACATTCAGAACAGCAATAAGATTTTTCTTCAGTACGGATTTTGGAATGTCTGAAAACCCTTTCTGGCTTGCATAACATTGTATAACAGCAATATGGCTTCTCTCCAGTATAAGTTTCTGTGTGCCTTTAAAAACTGTGTTTGTCAGAATATGGTTTATGCATTCTGGACAACAATGAGTTTTTAGCCTGTGTGGATTCTTCTGGTTCTCTGAAGATTGCTCCTCCTTGAGAACTTACTACATTCTTGGACAACAATGAGGTTTTTTCTCCTGTGTGGATTCTTCGAGGGCTGAAGATGACTTCTGCTTAAGACAACCTACCACATTCTGGACAACAATGAGGTTTTTCTCCTGTGTGGATTTTTTCTGTGCACCTGAAGATCATTTCTCTTAAGACGACTTTCCACACTCTGAACAACAATGAAGTTTTTCTCCCCTGTGGATTATTCTGTGCTTTACAAGATATCTTTTCCTTGAGAACAACACCAATTCTGGACAGCAATGGGGGTTTTTCTCCGAGTGAATTTTTCTGTGTTTCTGAATACTGTTTCTCATTGAGAATGACTTACCCATTCTGGACAACAAAGGTTTTTCTCCTGTGTGGATTCTTCTATGGTCCTGAAGATAGCCTCTACTTGAGAATGACTTACCACATTCTGGACAGCATGGGTTTTTCTCCTGTGTGGTTTCTTCTGTGCCTCTGAAGATGGCTTCTCATTGAGAATTGTTTGCCCATTCTTTACAGCAATGAGGGGTTTTTGCTTCCAGGTGAATTTCTGTGTATTTTTTTAAGATTCTTGATCTTTGGAAAATGCTTACATTCATGAAAACAATATGTTTTTTTTCAGTGTGAATCTTCATATGCTTATTAAGATCACTTTGTATGTGTGTTTGCCACATTCCCGACAACATTTTTTCAGTATGAATTTGGATTTCTTTCTCCTTCTGTCGATCAGTTTTGATGGCTTTGGTCTGTGTTACTCCAGTAGCAGGGGGGAGAACTGCACTGCAAAAAAACTGTTGTCAGGTCCTCTGATCCTCTTGCTGATTTCTTCATACCATTGGGCTGACCAAATGAAGGTGCAGAGAAGCTGCCATTCTTCTGTAAATCTGAAATAACACAAACATTTTAACTATATTTTTCCGACACCTTTATCAAGGCAAACCCTTTCACTTGAGACACAATTGATTATTGAAGAGCCAAATCATAGAAAGTAATGCTTTAAGATTCAAGTTAAATTCATACTAATTGTAGAGCCATTTTCCTAGTTCTATAAGATTCATGAATATTTATTAGATGGCAATGCATAAACTATGGGAGGTTCCTATAACTGCCATAAGTAGGATGAATTGGTATATTCTTGCCATTTGTAACAGCTTGGAGTAAACATTAGTCTTCAGTTAGTTAGTGCAGCCTTGCATGATTAAGGTGTGGAAGGCATAAGGGTGTTAAACGTGCCTGGGCACATGCCTATGTGCCAAACGCCTCGGGCCTTTTGATTGTGTGAAGTAAATATGTAATAAAAAAAAGCACTTCATTTATGTCTTGTGCCCTCCCTAAAGCGTACGAAGAAGAAAAAAAGAATCTTTAAAGTAGAGAAGAAGAATTAAGAACCTTTAACTACAGAAATAACTAAAGTTTTTTAAGACAAGCTAAGTTTATAGAAGGTACATTTTCCCTTTTTGCCTTTTATTCTATGTGTGTAACTATTTTTTTTCTTTATTCTTGTGTGGGTTATTTGCTTTAACTTTCACTAAATATTTTTAAAACAAACTTTTGAACTTTGAGATTTCTTTCACACACGTTTTACCGTGTTACACACCCATATCTTGGCAGCTACACAAAATCAATTTCTTTTTAAAAGTCATAGACAATGCTACGTTTTCCCCTCCAAGTTAGTATGAGATAGAACGTTTTTGCTATAACTTTTAGATTCAGTGTGTTAATTGAGTCAGTTGTTGTTTTAGAACTGGTCCCAGTGCACAGGGACTTTAAAAACCCCTTTTCAACATATAAATGGAATAGGCATAGTTTTCTGATCTTTCTTAAAATGGTTCAGAAATGTTTAGAAGTCATTTTGTAAAGATTAGAAATGAAACAAGATTTATAAGCTTTTCACAAACTTTTTTTTTGATATTTCAATTTTCACTTTTTTTTGTGAACGGTTTTAGTTTGAATTTAACTAAAGCTTTTAAAATGAGTTATTTTGTCTGTGGAATCATTTCAGTATGTCAGGCTTTTGCTGAATCCACAGGTTACACAAGCTACAGGTTACATTTTTCTTGTTTTTCCAACTGGAGCACAGGCAGGTCCATGACTTGTTGAGGTCACAATGTGTCAATAGCTGAATTTGAACCCTGACATCAGGGGGTTTTATGTCCAAATTCGAACCATTACCTGCCTTTTTTAAAAAAAATGAAACAGCACAATAAAGTGGTGGCACACTGGTTGGAGATCCTTCATCACACTGAGGTGCCATTTATGGTCTGGCCATTCCATGTGTGGTCTTTACATGTTCAGCTGCTGTCTGTTCAATTTCTCCACATTTCTCTCATATGTGAAAAGACAGGCCTGATCTGATCAATAAATCACAAATCAAAATCAGTCAATTTTCACTACAAATGACTTTACATGATCAGCAAATTAGCTGATCTTAACATCTGATCTTGAATGATAAAAGCATCAAGACAAAGTTCCAACATTACCAAAATACAGAAACACGTCCCTCCAGACTAACAGTTTTATTGCCTTCCTACAACAGAAAAACAAATTTGGGTTTTTTAAATATGTGCAAAAAGAAATCAGCCATGGAGGATTCTCTGCTAACCTTTCAACAATACAAACCTTATTCAGCATCGAGAAATCAACACAAAAAGGGGCTGGTGTGAAGAAGCGAGATGTTCAAAGGCTGAGGAGACCAGCAAGCTTAGTCTAGCTCAGTCACCTACTCCTCACCTCAAATGGCAGCACTTAGAAAACTCAACCTTATAATACTGACAGCTAGAATGCCTAAGACTTACTGTGACAGCACAAGCAAACTGATCAAGCCTGGACAACCAGCCAATTTCAGTTCTGGAAGATGTCACCTTCTAGATCATTTACATCCCCCGATTCCATCTGCTAGTGATTGTTTTCTGACTGATTTATTTGTATAATTAATTAACGGCATTAGATGTTTTTATAAATTCCCCCTTTTTGTAGCCTTTCAGTGAATATGTAGGTAGATGGGAGGAAAAGGGATACAGAGTTTTGACTGATACATAAATATAAATGAATATCAAGTGGCGTGATTGGGTTAGAAATTGTAGTCAGTCCTCTTACTGGTTTGTTGGGTAGAATGGGACGAGCCCAGTTTTTAGACCTAAATAAAATAATACTAATTATGCATAATAAGCATTGAGTGTAAATAGTCATATACAGTGTGGAGAATGGCCAGCGTTTATCCGGCCAATACCCAACCGCCAGGTGGAGCCCTCCTTAGCATGGAGGTCCCCGAAAACCCGGGGCATCATGGACAATGGGTTTTATGCACAGCCCTGCTTGTGCCATGGGGGCCACTAGGGACGCTGCAGGGAGGAGTAATGATATTTTCCCCCGCCCAAGACCGTGGACAAGAGGAATGCGTGCTTCCAGGATGAAAAGAGCTTGTAATGACCTGGAAGTGATTGAGAGTCAATTGGACTGGGGATTGGAACACTTCGGGTCAGGAGATATAAAGACTGAGGAACTCCAGACTGCGGGGCTGAGTTGGGAGGCAGGGTGGCTAAAGCGTCTGGGAGTTTGGAGGACTGATTATTGTTTTTGGTTTTTGAGTATTGTGAAGAGGAACGTGCTTAGTGACATTATTGTTATAAAAATTCTATTATTGGACTTTATCTGGTGTCTGACTGTGGTCTGAGGGTACAAAGGGGGGAAACCTAATCTGTCACAACAGTTACAAATTCTGTAACAGATATTATCATCATAATGATTTTCCCCAAATTAAACAATGGTACAAGGTCACATATTTCACAGATGATTGCAAATCTCAACACATAAACTGCTTAGTGCCCGGGGTCTCGACCACACAGACACACTCAGAGTGACATACAACAGCCGAGAGGTCCAAAGAAACTCCCCAACAGAACTGCAGCATGCATGAAGAAATTGTCAATAAAGATAAAACAATATTTGAGTCAGCAGCATCAGAGGTGAATCTTTACCCTTTTAAAACCCTTTAACCAAAAGGGAAAATGCGGGGAAAAAAAGGCTTTCTGGAGGACCAAAAAGGGTTTGCCCCTACCTGTCCTCCTTATAAAAGGGGGGGGGACAGTGAGGGTCTTTCAGTATGGCCACATTGGGGGATGACAGGATCCATTTTGAGTTGGGTGGACACAATGTTTAGCACACCCACTTTTTGTTCAGGTGCCCGGGGGGAAAAACCCCGGGCCCAGTTGTTCAAAAGGGGCTCTAAAATTGTTTTTCTTTATTTGGTTCTTACCCTCACCCCCAAAAAAATGCGGGGGTGAAGGGGTGGTAACCCCAAATTGACCCATGGGCCCAAAAATGGGAACCCCCCAAAGATCTTTCCCCAAAAGTGAAGATTTCATACCACTGCCCAAACTTTTTCCAGGCCATGTTGCACCAAAATTTCCCCAGGCTGAGAGCAGAACACAAGATGCTAAAAAGAAGACCCGGGGAGACCCTTTTGACTGTCATCATGGCTTTACAGGTGGTTTTGTCGCTTTAACATCAAATTAAGTTACAATTAGAAAAAAATGAGGCACAAAAAGGTATTAGGTGTGCACTGGCTTGAGCAAATTCCCCCCATTTAGTGAAAAGGGGGGGTGAGGTTTTAAACCTTACTTATTTATTTTGTTTTGTGGACTTTTCCCTTCCTTTAACTTCCACAAAATTTTTAAGGGAAATATACCTGTCTTTAAAAAATATGACTTTTGATTTTCTTTTATTAAACGTTCCGATGTTGGCCTAACATTTTGTCATAGCTTCAGTCAAAGCTTCATGATGTTCAAGTCTACCCAACACTTTAGATTTTACCTTATTCACCCAATTTTTTCTAATTTAAATTTATCGGGTAACCTATTTTTTTGTAATCATGGGCCCAGCAGGTGGTCTTTACCCAAGTTAAATTAACGTTTTCAACTCTCATTTAAACCTTCAAAAAACATCAGCACCCCCCTTAAATTTATAAATGTTCTCTTTTTTTTATTTTTAAATCACATTACTCACTTATTCCCCCCCCCAGGGGGGACTTTTCTCCTTTTTCCTCCATTTCCCCTCGGTGATTTTTCTTCAGACCCCACAACCTTGTTTTCCCACCCACAGAATTCTCCTGCATAGCCAGTTTTCCCCGTTTAATGGACCAGGGCTGAAACGGGATAACCTTCACAGGCAACTTGCTTAAAAATATCCTCGTTTCATTTTTTTTGTTCGGACCAACAGGGGAAATCATTCAAACCCTCAGTTTAAATTGGCAGCAGCCCCCCTTGCACCCCTCATTTTTTTAAAAACTGAAATTTTTTTCTTCCTGATCCCCCAGCTTCCCCCCCCTCTGGTGTGGGGCCTTTCCGTCCTCTTCTTTTAATGCCCAAACCGTTTTTTCATCCATCCCTATCTTCTTTAAGAGGCCATGCTCGGGGGGGAAACTCTTCTCTTTTTAAGTGTTTTTTTTCCCCTTTTTCCTCAGATGCACTTCTCAGATTGTCAGCCCTGAGCTGAGACCATTAGATACCTCAGTGTAGGGCCCAAGGTAAAATGGAAAGCCCTGAAAAAAAAAGTTTGAGAATTAATTTTCATAAAGTCGAGTAAAAATAATGGGGCACACTTCGGGGGTTACAGTCCCCTCCATGAGGTTTGGGTCAGGGGCATTTTTTTTTTCATTTCCTCTTTTTGCCTCACTGTTTAAAAATCCCCCCCCAACAATTCAGATGTGATCAAAGTGCTTTGGGCAGCCCTTTTTAAAGGGGGGATTTGATACATTTTTGGTCCAACCATGTAGATATGACAACATTTTTATCTACATGGAACCATCATTTTGGACACAGAAATTGCAGGTCTATTAAAGACGTCATAGGGGCCTTTGTTGGATTTTCCCCTAATGGATTTTGAACGGGCGCTTTGGGGAGCTTCACTCTGTTAAGTTGTTATATTCTATATCTTATATATGTGCTCCTATTTGAGGATTAGGGGACTGCATCCTGACTGGGAGTAAGACATTTTGGGGGGTTTAAGGGGAGTGGGGTTTTGGAGATTACTTGTGATGGGTGTGTTTTTTGGGAGAGAAAAAAATAAAAAATGTGAGGCTAACATCAAAAGGGGGTTTTGTTGTTAATTGTTTTAAAACCTTTAAAAAGAGGATGGCTGCCCAAAATTTAAAAATCCCGCCTCCCTTTTTGGGAAAAAAAGGCATACCGAGCTGGCAAAAAAGAAGATTTAATATGGACACGGATTACTGAGCTTAGAAAAAAACACATTTTACAGAGTTAAAAAGGGGAAGTGCAGTTTAAATGGGGATTATTCATCATTTTTGGGGCAGAGATTCCCAATGGGTAATTCCCGTCAAATCATCACACCCTTTTTGGGTATATACAGATTTTAACAAAAAATTTTCCCGGGGATGTTTTTTACATTATAAAGGGAACATTATGAAAAATTGTCAAAATTTTAAAATATAAATTTTATGTTTTTCAAAATTTTAAAAAATTACTCATAACATGGTCATTTGTTCATTTTTGGGGAAAAGCATAGTATTTTCCCAAAACCCGCAGAGGGTGGAAAAAAAGCTTTAAAAAAGGCATGAGAACCAATGCATTCCCCTTATATTTGGGGACCAATAGCCAGTCAAAGTCCTAATCCAGGCAGTATTTACCTTTTTTGGGTCTTTTAAAACTCCTTTTTATTGTTGATCCAAAAACACAAAAATTCCAGTTCCAGGGTCCTCAGATGACCAAATCAACCCCGGCCAAGTTTTTTTAAAATCTGTGACAATGAGGTCCATAAGTGTGATTATGTGACATGGAGTGACCTACATGTGAGATAGAACATGGCTGTCCCTGATGCTGTCGAAATTTTTTGGGTGGACAACGGGTTTAGATACAAAAACCCAAAAGGCCCGGCATTAACAGCATGGATGGAAACTTGCTTCCCCGGGTTGGAAAAATTAAGGAATATTTGGGAAAAAAGTAAAGTCCGGTTGGGGGATTACTGTCACACTATAAACTTTTCCCCCACGGGGATAAAAATGCAGGAAAAACCTTTTGGCTTACAAAAAGTTTTGTGGTCTCACAGTCACAGCACTTCACGGGACAAAAAGTAAAAGGAGATCCGCTGAAGACAGGAGGAGGGTTTCCCAATTTGGGTATGGGAGTTTATTACTGGCTGGATGAAAGATGGCACCGGGTTTGGGAAAACCTGAAAAGCCATGTGTTTATTTTTTATATGGGTAGGGTCCCAAATTTTTGCAATTTGGGAAAAAACGGGCGGGAAAACCCCGGGAAATTAAACATCAAAATAGTTTTAGGGTTTAAAAAGGAAATGTCGAAATTTTTGAGACTGAAGGGGTTGTTACAAAAACTCCCCCAAAATATTAAAAAAAATTGAATACTCTGGTTCTATCAGTCAGAAAAACTATTTTGTAGTTTGTTGTTTTTCAAGCAAAACTTAAATTTTTTAGAAATTCAGGGCACGCTTCTATCTGTTTGTGTCGCCTTTTTCCTTTTATGTTTTCTTGTTAAAGGGATGTGAATTAAAACCCATGGGGACAGTTATGTCAAAACAAAAAGAATCCAAAATAAACCCCCAAAACAAAAACAAGAAAAAATGAGCTTAACTGCAAAATTAATGGGCACAGCGAAATTCCCCGTGATTTTTAAATCTTTTAACAATGACTTTTCTGCAAGTTTTTCCGACACCATAGACTGGAAAACAAAAAGAACTTGCAAAAGACCCACATCAAATCTAAAACCCCTCTCAAAGGGCAATGAAAAATTTAAAATCAATGGGTTTCCCCCCTTTTGGTAACAACAGAGGAAACAAAAAAATTATCAGATGCAAGGGACGCCAGTTTGTGAGTCTGACATACTGCTTGAAAAATGATGAAGATACGTTTTTCTTTATTAAGCATTTTGCACAAATGTAGTGTTTTAAACATCGAGATTCATCAAAATTTTAAAATTTAAAATTTTTTGAGGATTCCATGGAAACCGAGAGAGGACGCGAATATTGTTATTTTTAAAATTGTTTCAAGATAACAAAATCATTTTTATCGAGATCCTATAAAACAAAAGATCTTGTTATCTCAAATTATGTATGAAATAATTGTATCTGATTTTTTAAAGTTTAGCTTATTGAACCCAGTCCTGTTTGAAATGGCAAAAGCAGCACTGTATTGATCAGCCCCACTTTTTGTTCAATCAGGGCGGGACTGGGGCTGAAATATGTTTACCTTAGTTTAAAAAAATAAACGTAAGTCCGTATTTAAGAAGATGGTTAGAAAGGCTTCAGCTGTATAGGCTCCCCAATGTAAGCGCCTGATGCCGGGAGCAAAGGTTAAGTTTGTTTTCGAGATCGCATATCAATCTCGAGGAGACAATTTTACAAATAACGATATTGCACTTTATGGTTAGGGCAACCAAAGTTCCCTGGTCCTCCTGTGTGGAGTTGCATGTTCTCCCCGCCTGTGTGGGTTTCTCCCACAGTCCAAAGACATACAGGTTAGGTGCATTGGCGATTCTAAATTGTCCCTAGTGTGTGTGTGTGTGTGTGTGTGTTGTGTGTTCCTGTGGTGAGCTAGCGCCCTGCCGGGTTTTTCCTGTCTTGTGCCCGTGTTGGCTGATTGGCTCCAGCAGACCCCGTGACCCTGTTAGGGTATAGCGGTTGGATACTGGATGGATGGATATCACATGCCCCTCTGCTTCCGTTGATTCCAATACTTCTATACAAGAAAGTAAAAAGTTTACACAGTCAACGCTATCTGCAGTTAATCTAATTGTGATATTGTCTGGCGTATTTTAACATACATTAGTATAAACTAAGAACAGACTTTTTCAGAGAAAACGTCAATTGGCACGACGGGGCCGGGGGAGTGAGCGGTTGGGAAAAGCGCGCCCGACGGACAACGTTTGAGCATGGCGAAATCAAAAAAGGGGAAACGGCGCGGAAGTGCACGAGCGCCTAAGAGAGCAGTAGGTCTCCCCAACGCGCCTCCGCCAAGTCAGATGTAGTATTACATTCACGGGGCACCGACCGAAAATAAATTAACGTATCACCAGCTAAACGTCGCGCACCCCGCCATCCACAATAAACTCGCGAAGGTGCTCAATCCCCAGAATTTAAAAGGGAACCACGCGTCGTCTAAACCCCTTCAATTAAAGCCGCCAGCATGTCGCGATCTTCCTCACTATTGGATTCCAACACGCACGCGAACCCCGCCTGACTTTGTCTCACCTTCAGCACCTTGCTTGATCTTATGGTCGAAAGAAGTCTGACCACGAGGGCAAGAGCAAACAGAGAGGAAGTGCAGCACGCGATAGATACAGCAGCTACTACGTCATTAACGGAACGCCCACAACACCACCGCCCATAACATCTTTTACGGACGCCACTGCAGGATGAACTGCCCGCTATTGTAAGGCAGAATCACTGAAGTGACGGCGCGTAAGAATGCAGCAAATTTATGTACTTGGGACGCAGTTTTTAGTCTCAGACTTATGCCATCTAAGCTTTAAAGAAA
>NW_024377821.1:0-5877 GCF_016835505.1 Polypterus senegalus
TAACCATCCTCGTTCAGGTTTAAACAAATTTTCCCTGCCACCACTTTGAGTCCAATCCCCTTTCGATCAACCTTCTGCAATGGATGTAATCTACCGTAAATTTTCCCCTCCCCCTTTTTAAACCCCTTTGTTCCCCCCTTTTCTTAAAATAAATTTTCACCACAGCCATGCCCACCTTTGGAAAAAACCCCATCCTCTGCCCTTTCTTCATTCCTCTTTGACATCAACCCCCCCACCCCCCCTGCTACTTTTCCCCTTACCAACATCCCATTGAAACTGCACCAATCATATTTTCTGTCCCTTGGGTTGTCACCCCGGCACATGGGGCACCCAAAGGGGTTTTGGTAAGGGGGGTTCCAGCATCCCGGGGATGGGGGAGAGGCACTGACTCTTTTCCCCTTCCTGTAGACCATTCGGGGGAGATCCCATCTGGCTTTTTTGGGTTCCCGGACCGCCCAATAAAAGAAGACCGGGGCCCCCCCCCCTGTGATGTCCCTCCGACTAACCCAAGGCTGGACCATGCCCCGATCCCTTGATCTCTTCCCCGTCTTCCCTTTAAAAACCACCCTTTCCCTATCCCCAGTTCTGCTTTGGACTGGGGGGGCAATAGTGCAGTATTTTTAAATGATTTTTTACCAAAAAACCAAAATTTTTGGGTGGCTGCCCAAATTTTCATGACTCTATGTGATTTTTGGGGACAGGGCATGTTCATCATTTATCCAACCCCCCAAAAAAATCTTTTTTCTACCCATTACACACCCAACTTAGTATATGCCCCCAAAAAATTTATCATCAACCCAAACCCCAGCCAAATCATTCCCTTTTTGTCTAACTTTTTTCACCCCCAAAACACTTTAATATTTCCTTCAGAATAACCCCCTACCCATTTCTCCCACCATAAGAACAATTTGAATCCACCTCCATCAACATGGCCTTCCCCCCTTCCATTTAGTCTTTGCCGCACAATATATCAACCTTCCTTCCTTCCATCATATCGCAACTCTTCCCCATACCAGTCATATCCAACATTCAAAGTTCCCAACCTCCTGCCTCCCGGGCCGCCCCCCTCTTCTTCTCCCTTTTCTTTGGATTCAATTTCCACCAGCACCTGTTGGCAACAGTATATTGGTTTTGTTAACCCCGCCACAATCTTAGGAAATTTTTATTGTTTCCGGAAATTTGGCAAAATTTTAAAAGAAGCCTTTTAAACAATTGTGTCTTATTAATCTTTTTTATAATTTTTTGGTGATTGGATGCATTTCTAAGTAAATATACAGAAAGAGGTCATGCATAATTGAAGCACAATAAAATCCTTTAAGGGCAGAGAAGTGAAAGTACAAAGCAACTGCAATAATTTCCATCTCTTTGTCTGCTTTACGGATATTTTTTGGCTTTAACATCAAGCATTGATATGATCTGTGTTCTTTAATTGTTGTGTTGATCATGTAAAGATGAAAATAAATTTCATATCTACAACTGAAGCCATATTGAAGTGTACATTGCTCTGTAAAGAAAAAAAAATCAAGTAAGAATATGCTGCAGTACAAGTAACAAAACTGTAACAAAATAGAAGCTAGAGACATAAAGAAAGGAAATACACAAATAATACATAGTAAGATGACAGAAAACCAACATGTAAATGATGTAGGCCCACATCTGATGGAAATTACCCAACCCCATGGCAATCATTGGCTTGAGCAATAAACTACCTATGTAAATGTTATTGATTAGTATACTGTAAGTATATCTTAAGCAGACAAACTGCAGCAGATACAGATATGCAATTTCACACATGCATGCCTGAGGATCTCCTTCAGGGCTCACCTAATGTATGTCGACTCACCCAGGGATTAGAAGATGGGACACTGTCACTAACAGTCTTATCTCACTTTTCCCTAACAGCCTTGAGAAACCATCCCTTAAGGGCAACAGAGCCAAAAAAAACCTGCTCCTTTTGATCCAGTTGGTTAAATGACAGACTCTCACAGGAAGTGACGTCTCAAATTGGACCTGACTAGTGACGATAAAGGTCACACAGATGCCTCATGCTTTATACATGGCAGCAACTTTGCAACACCATTGAGTGCTTATTTTTGTTAAAGAGTACCCTTACTTTTGGCAACAAATTAAACAGGGGTTTTTACCAGTTGGCCAAACTATTTTTATCTCGCCTTGCATCACCCCTCTCCTGCTACAGCAATTTACCAGAAAAATCTTTTTTCCCATGAAAATTAATGTAATTGTGTGATATGAACCAACCACCATCCTGCACAGACCAGCCCTGCAACTCTAGTTAATTAAAAGGCAGGTAATTCCCGAAGTAAAGCAGTGTTCTTCATTAGCATTAGCAGTCTAACATTTTCTGATATTCAACGTACACTCTTTAGCATAACTTTTGTCTCAAAGCATCTGGAATCCTTGTGAGCCTTTCAAATAATGTGTCATTCCCTCTAGAGGACTGACTGGCTACTAAAGGGCATCTAGCCCTGCCCAACTGGTGAGGCACTACAGACAGCTGCCGCCCCGGCCCACCACAAAGTGGTGTCTACCAGCTGCTGTGACACTTTCTCCCAATCCAGTAATGGGCCCTTAGTGATTTTTCATCACACTGCAGAAATAAATCTAAGATTTGAAAAGTTTTTATATCAAGTCATTAATTTTGTTTTCATTATTGTAACATTTATTGACTTATAAAAATTTGTATTTAAGTCTGTCTTATTTAAGATTAAGATTTTTTTAAGATTATTTAGCTTATTTTAAAGAAATATTGCCCAAAAGTACTTTTTGTTTACCCTTTGGCGGATTTTTTTTTGCTAAAAAGCAAAATAACTCCCGTTTCAAGTATTTATTTTAGTTTTTTGGTATGCCATTTTACAGTGGATAACAAGATTTTTAAAATTTTTTATTCAAGGAACCCTGCAATTTTGAATCCAGGGGTCCAAAAGCGTTAATTACTTTGGATGTAGTGCTTTGGGGGAAAAAGGTAAAAATTAAAATATTCTTTTGACCTCCCAAGCCTGCCAAATTTTGAATAAACAGTCATCAAGAGTCATGGAAACACATACAGATCAAAGTACCAAAGCTCAATACATACAGTATACCAAACATGAAATCAAGTTTAATCAATCATAACCTCATTTATATGGAATTCAAAAATTCCACGATTTAAGGTGACCTACAATGACATAATCAGAAGGCGGCATGGTTCTACCCCCAGTTTTTACTGGATGGGAAACATACAAGATATAAAACCTGTGTGAACAAATAGATGATCACACACTAGGACCTCTAGCGATAACCAGCCTTTTCCACCCTCGAACACAGTTTTAAATGTTTGGAAAATCATGGATTAAATTATTTAGAGATTTGTATATAAATAATGTCTTGCATCCATGAACAATTGTAGTCCAAATTTAACCTCCCATCAACACAACTTTTCCACTATCCCCAGATTATAGTTTGCTAAACAAATCTGCCCAGTTTTCCTCACCTCCCACCTATTTCTATTCCAGAAAGATATTGATCAGTCTTGGGGACTCGACAGCATTTCTATAATATATAAAAACATTTTAAAGTCCCTTCCTTCTAAAGACCCCCAAGCACAGTGGGAACAGGATCTCTTACTCAACATTTCAGAAACGGGTGGAAGGCAGAACACATAGAATTCCTCGAACTCCATATTGGGAAATAATTCAATTAATCAATGTAAAATATTTCCGAGCACATCTGTCTCTTTAAAATTGCCCAAGGTTTTTCCCAGGACAAGACCCAACCTGCAACATTGAAAGAGCCCCAGCTTCAAAGAGCCACATGTTTTGGGCCTGCACCAAATTAACATCATTCGGGCCCAAAAAATTTTAAACCCTACCTATCAAATAGCCTTGGTGTCACAATCACTTCTAAACAATTAACAGCTGTGTGGGTGTACTACCAGATGGGCTTAATGTGGAAAAGGTCAAACAAATTGTAAGTAAGTAAACTCCTTTATTACACTACTAGCATGTAGACTTATCTTGCTCAACTGGATGAATGCTAATTCACCTTTTAAGTCAGTGGATAACTGATGTTAATACTATTTGAAATTGGAAAAAAACTAATTCTCACTTAGAGGGATCTGTTCAAAACTTTTTATAAACCTGGCGGATCTAATCAAAAAATTTATAATTCTTGCTTGGGCGTTGTAATCATAAAGTCGTCTTTAATAATCACTCACTAAACACAGTGAAAGTTTTTTAAAACCAAAATCTTGAAAATGTGGATATCATCCTACCCTGTTAAAAGCTGCAACCTGCTGACTTTTCCCAAACACACACAGGAACTTTTTGCATCATTATGGAGATGATAAATAGATAGAAACAAAATGTAGCTAGACAGGCCAAATCATAACCAAATTGTCAAATGTTGAAAACAAGGTCAAAAATCAAAACTGAGCCTCCTACTTGTTATACTGTATGTACTGTGAATGCTGTTTTTTCCCCAAGGGATACCTACATTTGTGATGCTGCCATATGTATACATAAGTCACTGTCATGTCATCACACACAATGTGATCATATGACAACTTTTCACAGTCATGTAAACACAAAGGAACATCCTGCCAATAAAAATGAATGTTATGAAAATGACATGGAATACAAAAATAAATAACAAAATTAGTCTCTCCATGAAAAGAATAACAAAAAGGATTTTAAAAAAATACTGATAAAAAATAATTAAAGACACTTTTTAATAAAAGATAGCATCAAGTCAGTAAACTTCATGGCTATTGATCATACTAGTTAAGTAGCAGAGGGGTTGTTAATCAGTTTCAGCTGCTGTGGTGTTAAGAAATTAACAACAGATGCACTAGAGGCAAATGAGATGACCCCAAAAACAGGAATGGTTTAACAGGTGGAGGCCACTGACTTTTTTCCCTCCTTATCTTTCTGACTGTTTTTTAACTAGTATTGCATTTGGCTATGGTCATTGTCACTACTGGCAGCATGATCGATTCCTAGACCCTACAGAGTTTTACAGGTAGTCCAACTTCTCCCGGATGGCACATCAATAGTGTATTGCCAAAGGTTTACTGTGCTTCAACACAGTCTCAAGGGCATGGAGGAGATTCCCGGGCAACAGTTACTTTTAGGAGAGCTAGACAGGGGCCCTAGGAGGTCCTTAACTCATCAGCAGGGCTGGATCTGTTCCTTTGGGCACGAGGAACAGGATGAGCATTGCCAGAGCCCACAAAATACCTCCAGCAGGCCACTGGTGTGAATGTCTCTGACAAGAAACAGACTTCATGAGAGTCCCAAGGGCCTGATGTCCTCTAGTGGGCCCTGTGTCACTCCGCACCGTGGAGCCCTTGGCATTTCATAGGGAATAAAAGATTGGTAAGTCCACCATTGTGTTTTTACAAATGGGGCAGGTTCACCCGAGCCCTTTGACAGATGTGAAAGGGTCTGGAAGCCATGGAGAACGTTATGCTGCCTGTAACATCGTTCAGCATGACCTGTTTGGGGGTGGGTCAGTGATGATCTAGACAGTGGGACCTTGACTGCCATTAGGTTCGGGATGAAATCTGGACCCATTGTCGACAGGCCAGGTTCCTCCTGGTGCACAACAAAAGCCCAGCCTCATGTGGCAAGAGTGTGCAGGCAGTTCCTGGAGGATGAAGGAATTGATGCTCTCCGACCTAAATCCAAAGAGCACCTCTGGGACATTATGTTTTGGTCCACCCAGCGCCCCAGGTTGCACCTGAGACTGTCCCGGAGCTCAGTGATCCGTCCAGATCTGGGAATTCCCAGGAACCATCTGTAATATGTGTTTAGGTGGCCTGCTGACAGTCCACACAGCATTCCCTTACTACGGGCTCTCTTGGCACTTTCACCCACCCGA
>NW_024377822.1:0-15455 GCF_016835505.1 Polypterus senegalus
TCAGGACTTTTCCCTTGTCCTGGAGGGGTAGGTAGTGAGACAAAGATTCACCCTTCAATATGAATCAAACTTTGCGACTTTTCCTTGCCGGGATGAGGTCACGGGCCCCTCGGGAGCCAGGCCTGGAGGTGGGGCTCATGGTGAGTGCCTGTGGCCGGACCTGCACCCATGGGGTTTTGGCCAGGCACAGCCCGAAGAGGTAATGTGGGTCCTTCTTCCCATGGGCTCACCACCTAGGGGATGGGCCAAGGAGGTCGGGTGCAGTGTGAGTTGTGTGGTAGCCAAGACAGGCCCTTTGACGGTCTGATCCTCGGCTACAGAAACTGGCTCTTGGGACGTGGAATGTCACCTCTGAAGGGAAGGAGCATGAGCTAGTGCAGAGGTCGAAAGGTTCTGCTAGATATAGTCGGACTCCCCTCGATGCACAGCTTGGACTCTGGAACCAACTCCTTGAGAGGGGCTGACTCTCACCACTGTGGAGTTGCTCCCGTGAGAGGCCCCAGCGGTGTGGGCATACTATTGCCCTTCGACTTGCGCCTGTTCATTGGGTTTACCCCGTGGACGAGAGGGTAGCCCCTTCGCCTTCGGTGAGGGAAGGGTCCTAACTGTTGTTTGTGCATATGCACCAAACAGCAGTTTGGAGTATCCACCCTTTTGGAGTCCTTGGAAGGGTTCTAGTGGGCATACCTTCTGGAGACTCATTCTGCTGGGAGACTTCAATGCTCACGGGCAATGACAGTGAGACCTGGAAGAGCGTAATTGGAGGAATGGCCCCGATCTGAACTCGAGCGGTGTTTTGTTTTTGGACTCTGTGCTCACGGATTGTCCATAACAACACCATGTTTAAGCATAGGGGTGTTCATATGTGCACTTGGCACCAGGGACACCCTAGGCCCTCAGTTCAATGATCGACTTTGTGGTCGTGTTGTTGGAGCTGTGGCCACATGTCTTGACACTAGGGTGAAGAAAGGGGCAGCTGTCAACTGTCAACGGATGCTGGTCAGGCCTGGTAGGCCCAAACGTGTTGTGAGGGTCTGCTGGAATGTCTGGCAGAGTCCCTGTCAGAAGTAGCCAACTCCCACCTCCTGCAGAACCCGACCACGTCCCGAGGGAGGTGGGGGACATTGAGTCAGAATGGGCCATGTTCCGTGCCTCTATTGTTGAGGCGGCTGACCAGAGCTGTGGCCGTAGGTGGTCAGTGCCTGTCGTGGCGGCAATCCGAACCGTTGTGGACACTGGCGGTGAGGGATGCCCAAGCTGAAGAAGGAGTCCTATAGGACCTTTGTCCTGTGAGACTCTGGAGGCAGCTGATAGGTACCGCAGCATACGGAATGCACCTTTGTGGTTGTTAAAGCAAAACTCGGGCGGGAGGAGTTTGGGAGACCATGGAGAATGACTTCGGACGGCTTTGAGGAGATTCTGGTCCACCATCCGGCGTCCCCAGGAGGGGAAGCAGGCAGTGTCAACACTTTATATGGTGGGATGTGCACTTCTGACCTCAATCGGACGCTTGTCGGTCGGTGGGGGAGTACTCAAGACCTCCCCCAATCCCACTAACATGCCTTCCAATGAGGAAGCAGAGCCGGAGGACTCGGGATGGCTCCCCATCTCTGGGACTGAGGGCACCGAGGTGGTCAAAACTCCTTGGTGGCAGGGCCCCAGGTGGATGAGATACACCCGAGTTTCAAGGCTCTGGATGTTGTAGGACTGTTTTGCTGACAGGCCTTTGCAACATCGCATGGACATCTGGGACAATGCCTCTGGATTGGCAGACTGGGGTGGTGCCCCTCTTAAGAAAGGAGGGTTGTTACAACTACGAGGGATCAACTCCTCAGCCTCCCTGGAAAAGTCTATTCGGGGTCCTGGAGGGGAGGGTCCGCCAGATAGTCAAACCCTCGGATTCAGGAGGAACAGTGTGTTTGCCCTTTGTGTGGAACAGTTGACCAGCTTACACCCTTAGCGGGGTCCTGGATGGTGCATGGGAGTTTGCCCAACCAGTCTACATGTGTTTTGTGAACTTGGAAAGGCGTTCACCATATCCCTCAGGGAATCATGTGGGGTACTCCAAGAGTATGGGTACGGATTCCTGCTAAGGGCTGTTGGCCCCTTACGATCGCTGTCAGAGCTATTCCACATTGCCTGCAGTAAGTCAAACCCATTTTCAGTGAGAGTTGGACTCCGTCAGGGCTGTTTTGTCACGATTCTGTTCAACTTTTGGACAGAATTTCAGCAGCCAGGCCATTGAGGGGTCTGGTTTGGTGAACTCAGGATTGGGTCACTGTTTTTTGCAGATGATGTTGTCCTGTTTGTTTCATCAGGCCATGATCTTGAGCTCTTTTGGATCTGTTCGGAGCTCAGTGTGAAGCGGCTGGGATGAGAATCAGCACCTCAAACCCGAGACCATGGTCCTCAGCCGAAAAGGATGGAATGCCCTTTTAGGGTTGGAGTGAGATCCTCCAAGTGGAGGAGATTTTTCCCGAGTGGGGGAAGAACGGAGCGTGAGATCGACAGGTGGATCGGTGCGACCCCAAGGCAAAGCTCCCCAATTACCAGTCGATCTATGTTCCTACCCTCCTCCGCAGATCGAGAGGAGTCAGAAAAAGCTTGGGCATCTGATCACGCCTCCGGGGCGCCCCGGGTGAGGTGTTCGGGCACGCCTAACCAGCAGGAGGCCCGGGAAGACCCAGGACACGCTGAGGACTATGTCTCTGGCTGGCCTGGGAACACCTTGGGATTCTCCCAGAAGAGCTGAAGAAGTGGCCAGGGACAGGTAAGTCTGGGCATCTATGCAAGCTGCTGCCCTGGGCCCAATCTCGCATAAGCGGAAGAGGATGGATGAATGGATGGATGCTGGGTGGATCTTTTAATTCCCCTTTACTTTCTAATGCACTTGACCTCCTCCCTTGACTGTTCTTTTTTACTACTAAAAAACTGAAGGTATCTCTTAGGGTCTTCTTTCGCCATATCTTATTTTCCTCTCAACTGTCTTTTTTGCCTCTTTTAGCCTTTGCAGTTCTTAGTCTTTTATGCCTTATAAAGCAGTTTTTCCTTTGCAGTTTCTTTTTAAATATTTATTAATCCACTGTGGTTTTTTTTAATTTCCTATTAATTCCAAATTTAAGATGTATCTGTCCTTCATTACATTAAAACATTTTTAAACCTTTTCCCAGTGCTCCTCAACTGTCCCCCACACTTAAAAGCTTATCCCAGTGTATCCTACTTAGACTTTGTTGCATCTGGTCAAATTGGCCTACCAAAGTTAAACCCTTAACGTTGTCTTTAGCCTGCACTCTTCAAAATACTGACAATTGTATTATATTATGGTCACTTGACCCTAGTGGTTCCATCATTTCCACACCTCAATTCTATCTTGATTATACAAATACTAACCAAACAACTTACCTTGTTGGTGCTTTAACATACTGTTTAAAACAGTCACTGATTACTAAAACTTCTGCTCTTTTTGTTTCCATCTGCAAGGTTATCCCAGTTAATATTTGGATAATTAAAGCCCCCCATGACTATAATATCTCCTGTAAACTGCCTTTTTGATATTACTAAATAGATGTGTGTTGAAATTACTGTCTGAAATGGATGGTCTATAACACACTCCTAAATAAGACCTCTTTTTCCCCAATATTTTTTCCAATGACCACATGTCCTCACTAAGATGGGGCTCATCATCCAAATGAAGAGGTTTCAGTTTAAATTCTGTTTGGGATAAACAGCCACCCCACCTCCTTTTCTGTTCTGCTATCATTCCTAACAAATGTGTGTCCCTCTATGTTACATTCATCCCCATCTTTGTTATTTAGCAAGGTTTTCGTTTTTGCTAAAATATAATTATGCTCTGCTACATACAACTCCAACTCAGTTACCTTATTTTTGATACTTCTAGCACTAAGGCCTTTTTTTTAAGGTGTTACTCCTTCTATATTTAAATGTTTGCTTAGAATTTACATGACTATGCATTTTTATTTCCACTCTGTTGTTTATATCTCCATTCAAAGATCTAAACCTGGCCTGTCCTAAACTTCCTGCCCCCCTCCATTACCTAGTTTAAAAACAATCCTCAACTAACCTACTCATTGCTCCCCAGTACATTGGTGCCTCCAGCTTAGATGTAACCTGTCACGGTGAAAAGGTCCCATCTGTTCCAAAGAAGTCCCAATGCCCCATAAACCTATACCCTTCTGCCCTGCACCAAGATCGATCACGAGTTAAGCCTTCTAATCTCCTTAATTTACCTGGCCCTTTGCGTGGCACAGGCAAAACCCGGAGAAGAACTTGTTTAGGACTTCACTCCATTTTGCACTTTAGAGAGAAATGTCCCTGGTCTAGTATCAAAAAATCTTATCAGATAAGGATGCAGATGCTGCATTCTAAAGTGAGGCCCATTCAGGCAAACTGAGACTTTTAGCTAGTGATAAGTCTGCTAAACCAGGAATTGGTTCCCAAACCAAAATGGATCATGCTAGTCATCCTACAATGCAAACAAGCAAATTAAAAGTTAATGGATAATGAAATTATTTTTTAGAGACACAGTCTGGGAAATTGATAGTGACAAGCCCCTTTTCATAAGGTGTACTTTCAATTTTTTGACCTTAAATTGTATACTCAAATGTAACATGTTTATTCCTTCATGTAATACTACCTGAACTTACATTAAATTTAATGTTCACAGATTCTGAAGCTTACAAGGTGTATATATATTCAAAATTATGTGGCCTAACACGACCCCCCTGGAACACCACTCTTAATATAACTTTATTTCTGTTTTTAACAGTTATGCACTCATCTAAAAAATAAACACTGAACTGTCACCCTTTTTGTTTGAAATCCAACCTCATGAGGAACATTATCAAATGCTTACTGAAAGTCAAGATAAAAATATCATATACACCCACTATATATCATTTTGTTGCTTCCTCATAGTATTCTGACATGTTAGTAAAGCATGACATCCCTCATCTAAACCTATAGAATGTTCAGTAAATCTCCGATCTTGCCATGTTTTGCTCAATTTTATCCTTTGTAATTCCCTCCATTAATACCTGTGCAGAATTGTAAGCTTACTGGCTATATCTATTAGGATCTGCATGATTGTCCTTTAATATAATGGGATATATGTACATTTTCAGTCCTTTAGAATGCCCCATAAGCAGTTACTTCCTAATAATATGTGTCAAGGGTTAATATATATACTCACTAACATTCTTAAGCTTTTGAGGATGAATATTATCTGTTCCCTGGTGATTTGTTTGATTTCAGCCTATTTAGTCTGAGCAGTACTTCACCCTCTACAATTTTAAATCACTCAGAGTTCCTTGACAGTCCCTGCTATCATTGGAAAGTTACCCCCTTCCACATTTGTAAAGATTTCCCAAAAAATGCAAGTTTAGAGTATCTCCCTATTTAACTGTATATTAAGGTTTCTTTATTATTCTGACACACTTCACCTCCTCCTTGATTGTTCCTTTTTCTACTAAAATACTAAAATAATCTTTTGTCATTGTTGCTTCATGTAATATTCCTCCTAGTGCCTTTTTACCTTCCTTAATATCCTTCTTAATGGTTGCTCTTATGCTCCATACGCCGAAGATTAGGATTAGATGTATTAATCTTATACACCTTTTTACAGTTGGTTTTTTTGTAGTTTCTTTGTAGTTTCCTTTTTATTCTTATCCACTATGGATTTTTTATTTTTTAAATTTTTCTAATTCCAATTTTTTGGGGTACAACTGTCCTGATTTATGTGTAAAACCTTTGTAAACCTATTCCACTGCTCCTCTACTGTCTCCTCACTTAAACACTTATCCTAGTTTATCCCTTTTAGATTTTGCCATATTTTTTTAAAATTTTCCCTGCCAAAGTTAAACTTAATAGTTTTCATTTTCATTTTTAAAGCACTGAGTTGCAATATAGATTGGTAACTTGACCCCAACACCTCAACCATCTCAATTTTATCATGCTTATTACAAAATACTAAATCTAGACAGGGTTTCCCTGGATGGATGCTTTAAACATCTGTGTTAAAAGCAGTCAGTGATTCGCTATATGCCTTGTACTCAGGTCAGGTCAAATGAGGTTGGGAGAAATGCACTGGTAAAGCTTTTTGGTGCACCGACCACATGACAAAATAGCGTGGATCCTGGCTGGCAACCCCCAGGCAGACACATGTTCTAGTCCCACCCTCCAGAAATGACCCCCCGTCTGCTGCAGCCAGGTGTTATGTGTTTCAGCCTGGTCCAGCTACTTAGGTCAAAAAGGGGATCATGTGAGCTAGATCACCTTTGGGGAATGGGGATGTTCCCCACAATGCAGATAATGTATCTCATTCAGGACCCATGAGCAACCCTCATTCGACACAAAGTCAAACCAGCGGTACTAAACTTTGTCTGGAGACTCAGTCTTCATCTCAGGCCACTGGATTGTGTTCATGTCTCACAACCATATACTGTAGGAAAACAGGAAGAACTAGGATTCTGAAGATTTGAACAAAGATATCAGGAATGCCACACACCCCTTCCAGCAACCTCATGACATCCCATGCTTTCCCAACCCATCTACTGATCACAGCAGCAGTGGCAAAATCAAGATCAGTGAATCTTTTTTCACCAACCCGATGCCCAACAGCCGCGATCCAGACCCTGCCCCAAAAACTAGTCCATGAAACATTGAACAGATGAATCCCAGAATCAACTGGGAAAAACACGTGTTCGCCTCCACTCCCCATGGCAATCACCAGTACCAATGTTCAGTCTGGCCATGACATCCAGCAACTTCAGGGGATCCCCCAAAGTCTCAGGACGTCCCAGTGGGCAACTTGATCAATTGAGTCGAATGCCTCATGAAAATCGACAAGGCTGCAAAAATACCTGCCTTTGACTGTGAGAACCTCAGTGTCAGGATGTGGTCAATGGTAGACTTTGGTGTAAACCAGACTGCTCTGGTTGCTGGTCAGTGAGCAAGTGATCACAGATCCTATTGAAGATGACCCCAGCAATGACCTTACCTACCACTGAGAACAGTAGTAAAAAGTAGAACTGAGTTGCTGCAATCCAGGCAATCACACTATCTTTTCCAGATAAGGGAGCAAGTCCTGGTTTTCCAGTCAGTTGGGGATGATGCCTGTATCCCAAATGGAAGCAAAGATTGCTTGCAATGCCAGGAGGATAGCCTTACCACCAGCCTGGAAAGTTAACCCCAGATACCACAGATCCCTGCAGCCTTTCCTCCTCTCAGCTGTTTCACCACCTGTGAATCTTGAGATTGGGTGGTTCACAGCTAATGGAAGGATCATCCTCAAGAACCATAGACCAGAGATGCCCAACATCCTAACCAGAGGATCAGCTTTAAATAGATGCTCAAAGTAACCAACCAAGCAGTGTCATCTTAGGACCATTCCATCACCCTGATTTTACTCTCTTAGGAACAGATTCAAATGTACTGTATGTATGCTTCAGTTCCTCTGTAAGCGGGACATGGCTCATTAGACTATGGACATGTCACTTGCTCAAAGATTCCTCTAACAAATGCCCCCTTATCTGCAATTAGAGCTCTCCAACCATCCGTCAGTTCCCGTACAGGCGAGTTGCCATAAAACCTTCATCAATAACATCCTGCAGGAAATACCTCCTTTTGGGACCCAAGTCTGCAAGTTCCCCACACAAAATGTGCACAGACTAATTAGAAATAGTCGGGCCCGTTTAGTCATCTCCGAGTAGGTGGTAGCCTACTGGACCCTAAGCGGACATTCAGAGAGCAACAAAAGTCTGTGGTCAAAATTCATAAACTGGGGTTTCTTCTGAGCCTAAGTTCTATATTAGCCCCAGCATCGCCCATAAGGATGTGATTGCCTCCTTCACCACACCACCAGTAAAAATTTTGTCCAACGATGTGTCTCAGAGTGCTTGCAGGATCCAGAATCACAGCACCTGATCTTTTTTAAGTCAAGAACATAGAGCCACTTTCACCACAGTTTCCAGACCTTTGGGGACTAACCTCTCGGGACAGTGTGTAAACATGGACAGTGGTTGCATTTGTCACCCATGACCAGAAGAGTGCCACCGGGGGGCAGCTATTAACCACAGAATGTCTCCCTGACAACACCCCGTACCGGGAAGCATAACACGTGAAAAGCCCCAAGGCACCCAGGGGGGCCCCAACCTGACCTCATAAACCCCTAAAAAGGGGGAACGGGCACCATCAGGAGGAGCCATTCCACCCAGCAACACTTCCTAAGAGAAGTCAAGGGACCAGCCCAAAAAAGGGCATCCCCCAAAAGAATCGGGCCATTCCCTCAAAACCTCAGAATACCACGAATTTAGAGAAACAAACTCTTGGAGAAAAGATGGTTGTTTTGCCAGAGAAAAAGCCCCTGCCCCCCAGCAGCGGGTGAAAACAATACAGAGCATCCCCCCGGGGGCCCAGATGGCGGGCCCCAGGCCATTTCCCACATGGGTATGCTAGGTTTTTTAGTCCCCGAGAAAGCCCTTTTGGGGCTCCTGATACAAGTGGAGTGCAAGTCAACCCCGTCCCGGAAGCCACCTTGATGTGCTTGGCCCAATTAGGGGGGAAAGAGTGTTTAATTCTGGGCAGCTTAAATAAAGGCCCGGTTCCCTCAGGAACCAGAGTCGGAGGAAAATAATTTTTGAGAGGGTTTAAGGAGCAACAGAAAGAAGATAAAATAGTTAAAATTTTTGCATGTTTGGGGGTGGGGGGAAACGCTTTGGGGAAAGTTTACAAAAAAAAGATTTTTGGCTTTACCTTGTGTCTTGAGTTATTTTGTTGGGGGATTAACGGAGAACCCTTTCGCCATAGTTGTTCATGATATTTGTTTTACTCCATTGTTCATCTCCTCATGAGTTCTAGTAGACCTGAATGTCCCCAAAACCTCCCCCAGTCCCCAGTTTAAATATTCCTTTTAACCCATACCCTCCCAAAAAATTGTACTTTCTGATTCAATTGTAATCAGCAGAGGGAACAGGGCCCCGCCTAAAAGAATCCCAATGCCTCAGTCTTACTGGACGAATGGCACAGAAAGAACTTTAGAGAAAAATACCTTGCGTTCTGCTTTCAGTTTGGCACCTCTCAAATTTGGATTACAGAGCGAACACTACCTTTATTGGGACCGGTCCCCCTGAAACCCCCACCAACAGTAAAAATATGGCAAAAAAACCGCTTCCTTCAGAAAACCCCCCTTAAAAAATATTTCAATGGGGAAAAAAAACACTTACCTGTCCCTTTTAGAACCCCTGAGGCTTTTTAGCAACGGTTTCCCAAGGTTTGGAACATTTAAAATTTTAGGGGCCCAAACCCAATGGCTCACCTTTCCGTCTTTCTCTCAGACTGCCTTGCTCCCGTTGCTGCCCCCGCGGAACCATTAGATGAGACTTTGTGTTCTTTAGACCCAACGGGGGCTTTATTTTTTACAGCTGCATTTTGTGTTTTTTCTTTTTTCGGGGCTGTTTTAATTAAAAAAACCCCCATGGGAACCCTGGGGGCCAAATTTTGAAGGGGTGGAAGGGGGGGGGAAAGGAAATTTTGGGGCCCCGGGTTTTTTTTTTTTCGGGTTTTAAAGGGGAAAACCCTTTTTTTTGGGCAGAAAACCCCCCCCCCCATTTTTTTTAAAAAAAAACCCCCCCCAAAAAGCCCCGCCCCCCCCCCCCCCCCCCCCCCCCCCCCCCCCCCCCCACCCCCCCCCCCCCCCCCCCCCCCCCCCCCCCCCCCCCCCCCCCCCCCCCCCCCCCCCCCCCCCCCCCCCCCCCCCCCCCCCCCCCCTTTTCCCGGCGGGTTTAAACCAGGGAGGCCCCCCGCCAGAAAGCAAAAGCAAGAACCCACCGGAAAATTTTTTCCCCCCATAAAGCCCCCCCCTCAGACTTTTCAGTGACACCATAAGTCCAAAGGGATTAAAAATTTTTTTACTTTTAAAAATTTTGGGGTTGATTGCGGACAGTGTAACCCTTTTTTGACCCCCTGACACCATCTCTCTTTCGACGGAGTCTCTTAAACCAACAGTGGGAAAACATTATCTCTGTAAATAATATTTTGGCCAGGTAAACCAATTTTTAAAACAATGCGGGCCCAGTTACAAGCACAATGTGTATGGCATCTCCTGCAGACACAGTTTTAAAGGGGGGACAATCATGGAGTAAGATAGCTGTAAAAAATAGCTCAAAAAAATTGTAAATTTACTTTCCCTCATGTGTAAATTATCCTTGCTCTGAAAGCCTTTGCATCTGAAAATGAATTTTTGTTTAAAAATTTTTCCTTGCACTTCTAAAATTTATTTTTGCTTCTAAAATTTAAAGTACAATTGGGTTTTTTCAGAGCCCAAAGACATGGGGAGGGCTTTGGTACAAAATTGTTTTGGGTGTGGTTTCCCCCCCGGGGACTGGCCCCCTTGCGGGTTGGGGATACCCGGGGAAACCCCTGAAACCCGAAAAGGTTTAAGGTTTGAAAAGCCTGAATGACATAAAAATATGGAAAAAAAAGGTTTTTTGTGCCCCATTTAATTATTTATACATGCATTTCATTTTGTTTTAAATTTATGTCATATTTCAAAATACTTTGTTTATTTTCTTTTTTTATTTACTTGCATTTTTCCCCCGCATCCACCCATTTTTAAAACCCCAATTTATCCTGTGCAGGGGAAACGGGAAGTGGAGACTACCTGGCAAAAAAAGATTTAATTTTTTTTTTTTGTTTATACCAATTAAATCACATAAATATCATTCATAGATTATTTTTAACTTTGATCAATATAGCCTATGTAACCATGTTGAGACAAGAAAACTAAAATTTTTAAAAATCCATCTTGTCATGTTTTAAAATGGTCCCATGCCAATCAACCCTTTAATGGCAACTAAATTTGAGGAAACCCCATTCTTTGGGATAGGCAAGTTCCCAGCCAATTTGACCATGAACCACTTTGGGCCAGGCAAATTTAACCAAATATAAAAGGAATCTTGTCCAAAGCCATGAAAAAAAGGGGTGGAAAAATGCTGCACAACCCCATAGTGCCTTTAAACATCAAAGTTAATCCTAGTCTTTAAAAAATAAAATACAAAATTTGTCAATTTGAGACAGGTAGCATTTTCTGTGAAAAACTGAAGTTTAAAAAAGGATCTCATTTGCTAAAAACTTGAAAAACCAGGAGGCCAACACCTTTTAAACCCTTTTTCAGTCTCCATTAAACATCAGAGTTGATTTCCCTTCCCAGGTTTGCCAGTTAGTCTGAACCATGAACGATGGGACACAAACTGAATTTTACTTTAACAAAGGTATTCACTTTTCTCTGAAAATTAGAGGGGGTCAGTGGCATACAACCAATAATGCCATAACATCACAGGAACTCTTTATTAGATATATGGAAAATATAAAACCCAGTCCATTGACCCATATCCCCAAAGTTCCTGAAAACAAAGGCATCTTTCTTTTTTCAAACTATGTAGCTCAATGCAATCTAACCCTCTGAATCCCCATTAAACACCAATTCCATTCTCTAAATATGGAATGTGCCAGTTTTGCCCAAGTACCCAACTCAGATTTTAAAAAAGGCATCAGTAAAAATGGGGGCCGCCCTTTACATTACTGTGCCATTAAACAAAAACCGTTACTCATTAGATATGACCTTGTCCCAAATTTGTCAAGTCAAACTGAATGCCAAAAAAAAAAAAGCCCCTTTCGTTTTAAAATTTGTTCCTCCTTTTTTCTGATCAGGAAAAATTTTTATAATTTTTTATTTTTCAAAAAACCCATTTTAGTAACAAATTAAATTTTTTTATGTCAGAATTTTTTTGGGCCTTAACACGATTAAGTAATCCTTGAAAGTTGTGTAAAAAATAACTGTCGGGAAGTGAATAAGTTCAGGCCTGTAAAACGATCATTCTTCCATATCCGGGGCTTTATGCTAGACCTGGAGACTCGCGGTAAGGGTAAAAGGGGGGTCCAATGGCCCACCCCTTAGGGTTAATCCAGCCGGGGCTGATTGCCCACGGATTTCACATAAATGCTGCCTGGTCCCCAGACCATCATTGGGATCAAAAAACAAAAAATTGAACTGGCAATCAAAGCCTTAGCCAGATACTGTATATGAAGTACTGTAAAAAAAATATTGTTTCTTGGGTAATTTTATAAACGATTTTTTTCTTCAATAAAAAGGTTTTCATCCAAAAAATTTTTTGGCATTTTTTCAGGGAATTATATGTAATTTTAAAAAGCAAGCAAACTTTTGAAATTTGACTTAAATTTTTGAGTTATTTTTGATAGTGGTTTTATCCACAATATTTAATATCCCAAAAAAACTCAACATTCACCACAATTTGCATTGCATGGTCTCATTTTTGTTTTGGGTTTGGGTTTCTAAAAGTTAACTTTTTTATTAAATATAAATTAACTTTTTATTAAAATTAATAAATGGATATAATAAAGATATACCAGTTATTTCCCTTCTGGCCCCTAAGCTTCTAAATACCTCCCCCCCTGCCCTTTGGGGAATCTTTTTTTGTTATTAAACAGTTCTTTTTTTTCCCGTTTTGCAAATTTTCCCCCTTGTTACTTCCTTACTTTGAAGCCCATACTTTTCCCCAAAGTATTCCGCCCCCTTAATGAACCCTTTTGCTGCCCTCTTTTAAATTTCACAATCTTTCCCCCCCAATAAGATCTGTTCTATGAAAACGTTTTTAACCCCACTTACTTTACTGACAAAATGCATTTAAATTTTGACCCCAATATTTTTTTATTAATTGTTTTATTTGAATTTGCTTTGCCTGATCTATGCTTTCTTGCTAGATGACTGTTTTTGGGGAAAAATCCCCCCCTTTTCCACTAAAAAACCACCACCATACCCCTTTAAAAAAAATCTTTTTTTCCTAAGGAAGAATCCATATGCTCACTTTTTGCTAAAACATTATTTTTTTTTAATGGTACTCTGTCCCAAATTTTTTTAAAAAGGAAACGATTTTTAAAATGCTTGAGGCTACGATGTGGGTGCCCTTTTTGCACTTTCTTTTCCCCGAAATTTTGAAAAAGCAATCAGAAAAAAATGTGTAACAAGTGACTTTTCCCAAAAGCCCGAATGCTCAAAAATTTTTCTGTGTGGGTGAAAAAAAAAAAAGAAAATTTTTTGAATTGGGGAAAGGGGTCAAAATCAAACGAAAGATCAATTTTAAAAAAGATACAAAACAGTTTCTTTTCATTTAAAACCAAACTTATCCCATATATGGTTTCAAAAAAAGTAAATCAACAACATGTAAAAAAACAGATCCGACATTTCAAAACAACTTTGGGGCTCTAAGATGTAAAACAACTGCCTGGGGACCTAAAACTTTTACCCGGGGGGAATGCATTGTTGTATGTGAAATCGGGGAAAAAAAAAGATCTGAAAAAATACATGTTTTCCTCCATCAATATGTACAAATTTAGATGATTTTGAACTGATTCAAAACCCCTACTCATCCCACAACAATCCGGGTAACCCAAAAAGTTGTATACCCAAAAGCTCAAATGAAAACAGCACATTAAAAATGGATTTGGGCAGAAAAGCAACTGAATTGCCTTTTTCAACCACCCGATAGAAGTAAACCATCTTGGGTAGACCAGAACCCAACCAATCAGACACCTCAGTCCCGCTGATCAAAAAAAAAAGAAATCATGGGGTTTTTTGTTGCGGGGCCCGCTCAAAAGAGGGCCCTTTTAAAAAAAAATAACACATTTACGTTGGGGGTGGGGAGGTGTGGGGCTACCCAAAAATCCCCCCCTTGGGGTTGGTTTAGGCAGTCAACCATCCATGCTTGCCGCCGGGTGTGGGCAGTCTGATTGTTTTATCACCCAGGGGAGCTGCAAAGCTCCCAAACCCCCCAAAAATGGGGGTTAGAAAAAAGTCAAAGAAAAGGAAGTGGGAAAAAAAAACGTGGAGGTTAAAGGACAGAGAGAAAGGAGGCAGGTAGCGGGGATTAGAGTGGAACACAAGGGGAAAGTCCCCGGAGGTGCGCGACAGAATGCAGGATGGGCGAGGGTCATTCTGCTGAGCAGCCGGACAGCAGTGACATTACGCCAGGAGGATCTTTCGGGGAGGTCCACCGGGGTGGTGGGGGATGGGGATTTGGGGTGGGATTAGCAGAGGGAGGGGGTGCGCTTTTTCCGGGGGAAGACTGGATTGGTGGGGGACAGGGTCTTTGGTTCCCCCAAACGCCATGGATTGGAAACGGGCCAGTTTTTGAAGGATTCTTTCCCGTTAGTGGACATCTCTGTGCTGCAAGGTCCCAAAAGGGTGCAAGAGGTGCGTTTAAAGGGGAACACTGGGGGTGAGTTTAAGACAGCCAATTTTTCCCAATGGATGTATTTATTCAGATTTTAACCTCTACTACACTTTAAGTTTTACAGATTATTTATTTATTGAATTTTTTTTGAGCATTGATTTGGGCACTATTTGGATTTATTTTTATAATAAAAAACACTTTTGCATTTTCACCATCCCTTGTTTGGGTTTTGTCCTCATAAGCCATTTTCTGGCATTTTTGACAGTGTCGAATGCGGGCCCAATATGGAAGAGGGAAAGGAGCCGACCCACAAATGGTGGGAGCGGGATGATGAGCTGGTGATGGGGACGAAAATGGACAGAGAACACAAGTGGGAAAAGGGGCCGACTTTGAAAAGACTCATGGGAAATTAAACTGGAAAAAGACATTTTTAAGGGCTGAACTTTTTTTAAAGGGGTGATTATTTGATTGGTTTTATGTCTTTTTAAATGTTCTTAATCTTTTAATGTCCTTTTTTAAAGGGGGCTTAATGGTTTAATGTGGGGTTTTTTTAGTGCTTTTTTTGTTTGATTTTTTTGGTGTGGGGCACACTGGGGTTCCTTTGGTTTTCTGGGGTTTGGGGAGGCAAAAAGCATTCCCCCCGCAACTGGTGGCTTAAGGGGGGGGATGTGGTTTAAAAGGTCAGGGTGAAAAAAGGGGAAAAAAATAAAAAGGCGGAGGGGGAATGGAGTTTCGTTAAGGTGTTCCGGTTGGTGCGGTGGTCACGTGATTCCTTTGGGGGTTGAGGGGAGCGGTTTTTTAAAAGCCCGGGGTTAGGGACAGAAAATTCCAGCATAAAAAGGTTTAAAAAAAGGAAAAGGAAGGAAGAAACAATAAAAGAGAGCCGGAGGTTAAAGGCAGAGGAAAAGGTTTGGCAGGAGGTACTTATGGTGGGGACGGGGGAATGGGCCCCGGGGGGATGGCCACCCGGGTCTGTATTACCGGAGGACTGCCAGGTGGAGTTTGTGATGGTGGTGGATGCTATTGGAAGCGAAAAGGAGAGGGTCTTTGGCCCGTGGAATTTGGATTGCCAAATTCCATTTTAGGATTTGATTTATTCGATGTTGGTAGTCTTTTTGGGAATTCCGAGAGGATAAGCCAAAAAGGTTAATTTTTAAAAAGGAAACAAGGAGGAAAAAGACTCCCTTTCCC
>NW_024377823.1:0-19180 GCF_016835505.1 Polypterus senegalus
AAATCACATCTTGATTGTTTCATTTTAAATCCACTGTGGTGGTGTACAGAGCCAAAATTATGAAGGTTGTGGCACTGTCCAAATAACTACACAACCAACTATACATACATAAATTCAAGGACAATTTGCAGTCACCAACCAGCCAACCTTGCATTTCTTTGAGATGGGGATAAGATATAAAAACATATACAACAAACACGTTAAAGGACAGAATAAAGCAAACATTAAGGAAACACCTTCAAACATAATAAATTTTGAGACAAGATTAAAAAAAAATC
Source organism: Polypterus senegalus (assembly GCF_016835505.1). NCBI lineage: Eukaryota > Metazoa > Chordata > Cladistia > Polypteriformes > Polypteridae > Polypterus > Polypterus senegalus. The sequence goes on from NW_024377823.1 coordinate 279, forward strand.
AAAATACATATACTAGGCATGTGTATAATTATATATAGACACCACTGTTGACTACCACAAATGTTACAGTCATAGCGTGCTAGTAAACCAGTAAAATATTTTAAAACGTGACATAAGAGACTACAGGCATTCTTAAATTACGGAAAACTGCAAACAAACAACTAAAATGACGTTATACTCAAAGAACGAGTCTCACCAGGCAATAACATGAATGCTGTGGCTTTTTTACAGCACGATTTCAACACTACTACATGATTTAATATAAGCCAGACAGATGGTGAAATCTTTTGGTCTGAGCGACAACCGTTACACATTCTCCAAAAAGGGATAAATCAGCAGGCAACAGCACGTAATTATTAATGTGTGGTTGAGGGTATTGCTTTGCTGCTCTGACCGACCAGATATTAATGAGTTAGGACTCTTAAATTTGACACCAAAAATGGCCTCAAGTAAGTTAGCTCATGCGGCAAAAATATTATATTGTTAACTGTAAGGTTAATTAGCCAATGATAATCAGACCCCTGCCTTTTTAAAGATCTCCAGTGAAGAATTAAATGGAGCATCATGCTGTAAACAGCACATTTACTACTTCTCTGATAATACTGAACCTTTGATTTCAAGGAACAGTAATGAACCAAAGTAAAAGGGTACACAAAGCCACATGGACGGTCTCATTGAGTATTTATTTCTTCCACATATGAAACGTGCAGATTACATACTTGGCTGGTACAAAGTGGCCTAGTATAGGTAAGTGCATAAATTGTTCTGCATTGGTCTTACATTGAGGGTGAGGTTATAAAAATAGACTCCCTATAATCATTTATTAGGAAGCAACACTTAACAAATAAATTAATGGACACAAAGTAGCACAAAATAACTACATCTGATTGTGTTGGCCTAGTCAAAAGTGTAAACATCACTCCAAGGGGAAATGGTCTTTGCCCATGACCTTTGGGTAGTTACAGTTCAGGGTCAGCCATCATACAGCAATGTCAAAGTTAAGGGCCCTTGCTCAAATTTCACTCACTGCCAGCTTAATACATTGGCTAATCCAATCATTGAACTATTTTCGAATGCCAGTTACCCAGTTCAAGGTCACAAGGTGCTAATGCCTGTCCCAGCTGAACCGGGGGTTACAATATCATAAACAGAGACAAGACTTTTTAACTTTTTTAGGATGGATGTCGACTTTTGTCAGCAGGAGAGGTCGAGAGCAATAAGCAACTGCAAATGGTGACAAAACCCGCCATTACGTTTTCAACAACAACATTTATTTATATAGCACATTTTCATATAAAAGAATGTAGCTCAAAGTGCTTTACATAATGAAGAATAGAAAAATAAGAGACACAGTAAAAAAATAAAACAAGTCAACATTAATTAACATAGAATAAGAGTAAGGTCCAATGGCCAGGGGGGACAGAAAAAACAAAAAAACTCCAGATGGCCGGAGAAAAAAAATAAAATCTGCAGGGATTCCAGGCCATGAGACCGCCCAGTCCTCTCTGGGCAATCTACCTAACATAAATGAAACAGTCCTCTTTGTATTTATGGTTTTCACGGAAGCACTTGATGATGATGATCACATGGACTTCTGGCTTTTAGTCCATCAATGCTGGGGCATCATGGTGCTTAGAGTAGGTTGGTGGTGGCGCAGGCCGCCACCACAAAGAAACCGGAAAAAGAAACAAGAGAGAGTAGGGGTCAGTACGGATTTTAGAGCCACCATGAATAGTTATTATGATGAATTGAACATACAGAGTATCAGGATTAAGATAAAGTGAAGTTATGAGAAGGCCATATTAAAGTAATGTGTTTTCAGCAGTGTTTTAAAGTGCTCCACTGTATTAGCCTGGCGAATTCCTATCGGCAGGCTATTCCAGATTTTAGGTGCATAGCAGCAGAAGGCCGCCTCACCACTTCTTGTAGCTTTTGGAATTGTAAGGAGACACTCATTTGATGATCTAAGATTACGATTTGGAATATAGGGTGTCAGACATTCCGATATATAAGATGGAGCGAGATTATTTAAGGCTTTGTAAACTAGAAGAAGAATTTTAAAGTCAATTCTGAAAGACACAGGTAACCAGTGTAGCGACATCAAAACAGGAGAAATGTGTTCGGATTTTCTTTTCCTAGTTAGGATTCTAGCAGCTGCATTCTGCACTCGTTGCAAATGATTTATGTCTTTTTTGAGTAGTCCTGAGAGCAGTGCGTTATAGTAATCTAATCGACTAAAAACAAAAGCGTGAATTAATTTCTCAGCATCTTTCAATGATATAAGAGGTCTAACTTTTGCTATATTTCTTAAGTGAAAAAATGCTGTCCTAGTGGTCTGATGAATATGTAATTTAAAATTCAGGTTACAGTCAACGGTTACCCTAAGTTTTTTACTTCCGTCTTAACTTCTAATCCTAATGCGTCAAGTTTATTTCTGATAACCTCACTGAATCCGTTTTTGCCAATCAATAAAATTTCAGTTTTCTCTTTATTTAACTTGAGAAAATTACTATTCATCCATTCAGAAATACCAGTAAGACATTGTGTTATTGATTCGAGAGAGTCGGTGTCATCAGGTGCTACTGATAAGTACAGCTGTGTGTCATCAGCATAGCTGTGGTAGCTCACGTTGTAACTTGAGATAATCTGACTTAAGGGAAGCATACAGATTGAGAAAAGAAGCGGACCCAGGATAGAGCCTTGTGGAACCCCATATAGAATATCATCTCTTTACTAGGAGATTCCCATGTGCTTGCATGAGCAGTAAAGGAAAAACAATGACAAAAATGGCATCGACATCTGGTGAGAGATAGAAGCGAATGCACAAAGCAAACTACTCTGTGGACGACGTTTTGTACATTATCACTGAACAGAACTCTGACCTGTTGCACTCAGATTCTGATGCAAGTGATCTGGAGATCGTGATCAAAAACAAAAGTGAGGTACAGGCTTCAGCTGATTGATCTCCAGCTAATCGTGGTGCCAAACACGTTTGTGTAGATGACACAAGGTACAGATTGCATTGCACTGTGACCGTGATTGCTGCTGCCATCCTCGCCCCCGTCATGCAAAGACGGCCTGCCAGCCAGCAGTGATGCTGGCCGTGAGTGTCTCGAGCCACAAGAGACTGCGAATTGGCAGCCACAGCACCCAGCAACTAATATTTTAGGTTGATTTGTGTGTGAGACCCTTGCTTTGGGTGCTTTTCAGAAAACTGCATGTTTTGGGAAAAACATTCAGCCTTCAAAGAGTTAAAGGTGATATGCAGACAAAAACGGGATTGACACGTCTATGAGCCTCTATGCTAGAAACACCAGCATACGTGCACTAGGAACAGCAAACCTGTGTTATAACAGTGTCTTGTGTGTAAAATGAAAATTGCTACCAATCAAGAAACCTGTAGTTAACACAGTCCAGGGGTCTAAAACAGACTACTAAAAATGAGGATAACAATGGCTGGCATGGTTTATGTAGATGGGCTATAGTTGATTATCCTACTGCTAAATGATATCCAAAATGGTATTTGAGAAAGCACCACTTATCTTACCTTCACGGAGGATGAAGCAGTGGTTGCCAAAGTATATAGTAATTAATATTTAGTGTACTATATCACTACTGTATCTAACTTAACATAGATGGCCTGAACACAGCTTGAATTGTTATAATTATTTTTGTTAATATTATTATTAGTGGCAGTTTGAGATTTTGTAATCTTCATATTTACTTCCTGCTTTTAAGCTGATGTGGATAGCGGTCTATGACTTAACCCCCCTATCCCATGTTAAAGAAGAATATTTTTGAGGAAAACAATGTTTCATGTTAGAAATGAAATAAATTAGGTCTTTATTATCATACATGAGAACTAAAAACAGAATGGCTATATTCTATAGAAGACTCAACACTTAAAGTTGGCAGCCACATTGCAGTGTCTCATTTAACAAAGAGAGATGCAGGTGGATGAGCCTATGTCATCCTAGATAATGGACTACCTGTTGGGCAGACCGCAGTTTGTAAGAATCAAGAACTGTGTTTCTGGTACAGATGTGAGCAAAACCGGAGCAGCACAAGAAACAGTCTCCTTTCCATTTCACTCTGCACACCTTAGAATGTCACTTGTGGAAATTCTCAGAAGATTCTGCACTTATGGGGTGTATTGATAAAGGGTATAAGAAAGAGGAGAGAACTCTGAGAACATTAGCAATATAATCAGCAATACAAGGAACTGCTTATTGTTTTTCACTGTGCCAATGAGCCTCTATGGTTGATCAGTATTTAGGGGGTTGATGTGAAAATGGTGCATTCCTAGAAGTATTGGGGGTCCACATCAGTGACAGGTTGGACTTAATGTGGGCTGTGACATCCTTTATGGTGATCTGCTCTCATTAATGTAGTAAACTGAGAGCAGGAATAAATCATGTACATGAATAACAAAATTCATTAACAGCTATAGAAAGAGCATCTTCTCAGGACCCGAATTTGAGACCACCAGTGTGACAGTCTGTGAGCTCCGCTGGTGTCAGTACCTCCTCTATGAGCCTTTATTTCTGATCATTTTTTCTTTTAAAATTTATTTTCTTGTTATTGTGTCAGGCATATACAGTAACCCCTCGCTATATCGCGCTTCACTCTATCATGGATTTTAAATGTAAGCACATCTAAATATATATCACGGATTTTTCGCTGGTTCATGGATTTCTGGGGACAATGGGTCTTGTAATTTATGCTACACGCTTCCTCAGTTTGTTTGCCCTGTTGATTTCATACAAGGGACGCTATTGGCGGATGGCTTAGAAGCTACCCAATCAGAGCATGTATTACATATTAATTAAACCTCCTCAATGCTATAAGATATGGTTCCCGTGCGGTGCTCGATTGTTTGCTCGTCTCTGCCTCTATCTCACCCTCTCTGACATTCTCTGCGCCTGACGGAGGGGGTGTGAGCAGAGGTGCTGTTTGCACAGAAGCTGTTTGCCTAGTGGATATGGAGGCACCTCTAAGAAATGCCGGCCGCTTTATCGCGGTGCTTCCAAAAGCACACTTACTGATTTTTTGATGGTTTGCTTTAATCCCTCTCTCTCTCTCTCTCTCTCTGACGTTCTCTGCGCCTGACGGAGGAGATGTGAGCAGAGGGGCTGCTTGCACAGAGGCTGTTTGCTTAGAAGATACTGACGCTCCTCTAAAAATGTCGCAGCAAACTTAAAAGCACGCGTATTGATTTTTGATTGTTTGCTTTTCTTTGCGCTCTCTCTCTCTCTGAAATTCTCTGCTCCTGAAGAGAAGAAGATCTATTTGCATTCTTTTAATTGTGAGAAAGAACTGTCATCTCTGTCTTGTCATGGAGCACAGTTTAAACATTTGACTAAAGGGTGTTATTTCATGTCTAAAGTGCTCTAATAATGTTAACAGTGTGGGAGAGTTTATAAGGGCTTAAAATATATAAAAATAACTACACAAACATATGGTTTCTACTTCGCGGATTTTCATCTTTTGCGGGGGGTTCTGGAACGCAACCCTCGTGATTGAGGAGGGATTACTGTATGCCCTTTGTTGAAATGAAAGATGCAATGCATTATATCTTGGAATGAACATGCCAAGAAAGATATCTTTGAGTGAGTGCATCGTGAATGGCACTGTGGGTATTTCAGACTGCAGATGAATTCATTTCAATAGATGACACTTCAGCACTTAGATTTAAATGCTAGACCAATAGTCCAGGAAGCCAGACCTGAAGGTTCCCACCTACCATGCTACTGTTTCCAAATGATAATAATTCTTTACATTTACATAGCACTTTACTCACTACTCAGAATGCTTCAGTGAGCCACGACAGCCAACCCTAATGTGTATCATCCACCTGGATGATGCGACAGCAGCCATTTTTGCACCAGTATGTTAACACACATTAGGTATTAGGTGGTGGAGTGGTAAGACAGATAGCTAATTAGAGACATGGGATGATTAGGGGGCCAGAATGACTAGGCCAGGTTGGGCAATTTAGCCTGGACATTGGGGTAATCCCTACTCTTTATGAAGGATGCCTAGGGATCATTAATGACCACAGAGAGTCAGGAACTTGGTTTTACAGGTCATCCAAAGGCCGTGCCATATTTACAGCACAATGTTCATGTCACTGCACTTGGGCATTGGGATTCACACTGAGAAAACAGGGTAAGCCACCGCTGCTGCTCTCACCAACACCTCTTTCAGCAGTAACCAAAGCTTTTTGTAGATGGTCTCTCATTCAAGCACTTGTCGGGCCTGAACATGATTAGCTTCAGTTGGATACTGTCAAACAGTACCTGCCCCATCCTGATTCTTCTATTTTTGCAAATGTTTTACACTAAATGTTTTCAGATCCACAAAAAAGTAATATTGGATAAAGTGCACCAAGAACAACAAATATTTAATGTATGGTGTATCTAATGAATAAATGTGCAATCTGAAAAATTCATTACCTCTAGTTAAATCAACTCAACTGAAGGAATAATAAAAAAATAAGTTGATAACTTCTAGCCCTGCTCAATATAGACTTCAGTTATTTAAACCTTTACCACTGAGTTAAGTGTCCAACTTAAACGAAAAATAACATGGATATTTATAACTGAAAAATGACTACACAACTGTGGCACTCAAAAGCCATAACCACTCAATGGAAAACACTTGGAGGACTTGTCTCTGTTTTGGGAGTTAAAAATGCTAGGGTAGTTGGACAAATGGTGATAAGGGAGACTAATTTCTATAGCCTAAAAAATAAAAAATAAAAGACTTGCATGCATCTCATACTTCAGCAAAGGTTGGTGATCAAAAGAGAAATTAAAATGAAAATTTCTAGAGAAGCCAAAACAAACAGCACTACTCAAATAAAAAGACAATAAGAGAATTTAAGAAACTTTGGGGACACCAATGGAGAAATCATTGAAAATGAGATGGAAATAGCAAATGAACTGAACAAGTATTTTACCCAACTCTGAGTTCATAAATTTTAAAATAGAAAAGTCAGCTGTGCTTCAAGCCCTCAATGCACTGATGACTAATAAAAACCCCTAAGCCTGATGGGATCTTACCAATTCTACCGAAAGAAATGAAAGACATCCAATATAAATCCTTATTAGGCATATTTTAGCAATCACTTCAGAAAAGTGAAGTACTGTAGGACTGGATTGCTGCAAATGTGACTCCATTGTTCAAGAAGAGAGCGAAATAGATTCTAGGAACTACAGAACAATTAATCTTACTTCTATGTCATGCTAAATTATGGAAACTATAATACAAAATTCTAGAAAGTTGATTCTGTTCATCTGGAGTTTTTTTCTGATATATTTCATCACTCATCCAAGTGACTTTCCTTACCTGGATTATTGAGCATGCATGAGATATAATAAGAAATAAATTAAAATATTACCTGAATGAAAATAACATTACAAATAACAGCCAGCATGGGTTTATGAGAGGAAGGTTCTGCTAAAAATCTTTTTCAAAGAAGTAACGGAATAGTTGACAGACACAAAGCAATTGGTGTAATTTACCATGACTTTCAAAAGCCTTTGACTCAGTTCCACAGCAAAGATTAAATCTGAAACTAGAAGCTGCAGGCATCAAAGGTAACCTACAAAACTGGATCTCTAGTTGGTTAACGGGCATGAGACAAAGGATACAAATAAGAGGAGAATGGGGGCATCAGTAGAGACCCTCAGGGGTGTGTCCTTGGACCATTACTTTTTCTGATTTATATTAAAAGACTCTGACTCCTGTACAGCTAGTAAAGTTGCCAAATTCACAGATGATACTAGAACTGAGGAATGACAGACACTGCAAAGGCAGCAAAAAGAATTCAAAATGACATTGACAAGCTTCGGAACTGGCGAACACCAGGAAAATGTAGCTTAATGTAGAAAAGTGCAAAGTGCAACACATGGGCAAATAACATAAAATATAAATACAAGATGGGACACATTGTCATATAGGAAACAACATCTAAAAAGGATTTAGGGGTTTATGTTGATGCTACATTTTCATTGACTATGCAATGCACAGAAGCTATTAAAAATGCAAATAAAATGTTAGGCTATATCATTAAAAACTGTGGAATTTAAAGTTAAAGGGATGTTATGTTCAAACTCTATAATGCATTTTTAAGACCGCATCTGGAGTACTGTGTGTAGTTCTGGTCACCATGATACAAGAAAGACATAGCAGCACTTAAAGCTGTTCAGAAGAGAGCAACCAAGTGCATCATGGGACTTATGGACATGTCCTACTCTGACATACTCAGAGAATTAAACATATTTAGTCTTGAGCAGGGGTGTCACAGTGGTGCAGTGGTAGCGCTGCTGCTTCGCAGTAAGGAGACCTGGGTTCGCTTCCTGGGTCCTCCCTGCATGGAGTCTGCATGTTCTCCCCGTGTCTGCGTGGGTTTCCTCCCACAGACAACACATGCAGGTTAGGTGCAGTGCCGATCCTAAATTGTCCCTAGTGTGTGCTTGTGTGTGTGCCCTGTGGTGGGCTGGCCTGCCTGGGATTTGTTCCCTGCCTTGCCCTGTATTAGCTGGGATTGGCTCCAGTAGACCCCCGTGACCCTGGACATCAAACAGGGTTAATTATTATGTGTACTCACACTCAAAAAAATGAATCATTCAATGAACTTATATCAATAATGGCACACTTCCCCACTCAATCAAACAGTATGTATTTAACATATACAGCTGGCTTTAAGTCTGTGGTGGGCTGGCTCCCTGCCCGGGGTTTGCTTCCTGCCTTGTGCCCTGCGTTGGCTGGGATTGGCTCCAGTAGACCCCCGTGACCCTGTGTTAGGATATAGCGGATTGGATAACGGATGGGTAGATGATCTTAATCTCAGATCGGTCTCTGTCAATTTGTGCCTGTCCATACTCTTATTACCGGCTCCTGCTCTGCTCATTATGGGTTTACTGTTCTTATGGGTGGGCTACTCAAGTCTCACTGCCCCTAACCTTCACATTACATGCTTGTTTTTCTTTGTTTCCCTCAATACAGCTAGATGGGGTTTGTACACCGATTTAAGCCTAACAGCTCTGTTCTTCCTTAGCCCTGTGATTTTCATGGTCACACCTGTCAGAACACAGTAGAATCAATTTTCTTATTTTGTTATATATTTTCAGGCCTGCAGGTGCAAAATTCTGTCTATAAATCATTTGTGCCTGAGATGGAATCAGAGATCAATATGGCTGGTAGAAAATAACAAAGCCCAGTGTTTGAGATTTTTGAATGCAATAGTGAAGGCATTCATTATAAACACATTGTCCTTGGAGCAGGATATTTTGGGTGCTGTAGAAATTTAGAGTAAAAACCCCTCACACCTTAAAATTCACCTAGTTCTCGTGAAAAACTGGCCCATTCTGGGCATTAAAAGGAAAAGAAAAAAGTGCCAACAGTCAGCGCAGATTTGTTCAGCACAAATGACAAAATTGTTCATATTCAGTACCTTGTTTTGATTATGCTTGTTTGTATCAGACAAAAACAAACCAAATAGTAAAGTGTGTTGTGTAGTGTAGTAAGCTTCCACTAACATTAAACTCATATTATATTCAAACCCGTTAAGTATACAGTTCTGTCTCACTGTGACACAAAAACTAAACTCCATAGTAGCTCTTTAACCATACTATATTACTAAAACTGAAACTAATATATATAAAAATAAAAACTAAATTAAAACTAAAAATACATGAATACAGGAAAACTAAAAACGAAAAATAATATCAGAAAAATAAAGTAATAAAAACTAATATAAAAAGGCAAAACTATAATAACCTTGGACACATATTCAGACCTTCTGATCTGACACTTGAAATTTGGCTCAAGTGTATCCCATTCTTTTGGTCATACTTGAGAAGTTTCCATACCTTGTTTGGACTCCTGACGTTGAATCAATTGATTGGATTGATTTAGAAAGGAACACACCTGTCTATAAACGGTCCCACAGCTGAGCAAAAACCAATACATGAGATCAAAGGTACTGCCAACAGAGTTTATGGACAGGATTGTGTCGAGGCACAGATCTGGGGAAGGCTATAAAAAATCCTGTTGAGCTGAAAGTTCCCAAGAATACAGCAGCCTCTATATAATTCTTAAATCAAATAAGTACAGAATAACCAAAAGCCTCTTAGAGCTGGCTGCTTGGCAAAACTGAGAATTGGGTGAGAAGGACTTCACTAAGAGAGGCGACTAAGAACGCTTGGGTCACTCTGGCTGAGCAGCAGAGAACAACTGTGGAGATGGGCAAAACTTCCTCAAGGACAACCTCCAATGCAGCACTCCACAATTCTGGGCTTTGTGACAAAGTGGCCAGACGACACGAAAACCTGCTTGGAGTTTGCAAAAAGGCACCTGAAGAACTCTCGGACTATGAGAAATAAGGTCTCTGATCTGAACAAACCAAGACTGAACAGTCTAGCATCAATTCCAAGCATAATGTCTGGAGGAAACCAGGCACTGCCTTTTACCTTTACAACAGAATTCTAATACTGAAACATCTGGGATTGGTAGACTACTCAGGATTTAGGGAAATCTGAATGGGGCAGAGTACAGAGGCCTGCTTAATCAAAACCTGCTCAGAGCTCTCAGAAAGGGCCAAAGGTTTTTCTAAGAGGACAATGACCCTAAGCCCAAAAGAGAGGTTAGGAGCACGCATTGATACAGTGCATTGACGTACCCACCATACAACAAATCTACTCAGGATCCAGATTAGGACCCGAGTGAAGCCATACAATGGGTGATACCTCAGCACCACACTAGTTCAGATGTAGTGGAACAGTGTGAGGTTTTTTTATGGTGGCTGGAGTGCCAATTCTTCCACCAACCCCCAAGTTTTTCCCTGCAGGTTGGAGGGCCTACATGCAGGGATGGATGCAGATTGACGTTATACCCAGGACGGAGTAATTGCAGATTAAGGGCCTTGCTCAAGGGCCTAACAGAGCAGAGACCATTTTGGCATTTTACTGGATTCGAACCCTTCCGATTGCCACAGACCCATAAGCCCAAAAGAGAGGCAACAAATGAGTGCTTTGGGGTCTACTCTGTGAACGATTTTGAGTGGCCTGGACATGAACCCAATTGAACATCTCTGTGGAGACCTAAAGATAGCTGTCCACTTATGGTCTGCATTCAACCTGACCAAGCTTGAGGGAATCTGCAGAGAAGGTGGGCAGAAAATACCCAAATCCAACTGTGGGAACTTGTCACGTCAGACCCAAGTAGAATACAGGCTTTAACTGCTGCCAAAGTACAGAATAAAAGGTCAGAATACTTGGGTCAACGGGATATTTCAATTTTTCATTTTTAATAAATTTACAAGATTTTTGTACATCTTGTTTTTACTTAGTTATTCTGAGGTAATTACTTGATGAGGAAAAACTGAAATGAAGGTTGCAACAGAACACAATGTGTAAACAGTGAAGGGGTCTAAAGAATTTCTGAAGGCTCTGTAAATCACGCTGTTACTCTACATCTACAATGTACTGCTGCAGTTTATTGATATTTTCAGTTGGCAGCAAAGCTCTAAAAACAGCTATATTGAAATACAAAGTGTGTAATCATTTTTATGCTATTCTGCATGAATTAAATGAAAAACAATGTGGAACCAATAGAACCAGATTAACATGCACTATTTCTTTTGATTCTCCATTTTTTTTTTTTTTGACACAGAAGCCTGTCTTGCTCTGCAAATCTTTCCCTTGTGTCCAACGTCTTCTCTTGGATAGAGTTTACAAGTATGGTTCGATCTGGAAATGAGATACGCAGAAAAAAATGAAAACTTACACATAAAGAACTTGCAGAGTACTAATGTTTTGAAATGCCAGTTGTTACTCAGAAATCATTTAATTAACCTAATTTACTCAGTTTATGGTCAAAGTTGTTGAAATTCTCCTCAGTAGCTTTATGATTCATAACACTACACAGAATTAAGAAAATTATATTGGAGAAAATGTCTTTAGCTTATAACTGATAAAAAAAAAAATAACCAAGCCAAGCATCCCCAGGAATTCCCAGCAGGCACATAACCTTCACAGCCTGAACCCTGACAGCATTCAGTGAATTACTGTAACTGCTCAGCATAGCAGAAATTGAAGTTCTTGGCTTATAGCCACCTAACATGCTTTACTACATTTCCACATCTTTTTCAAATTACAGGCTTCTATGTCCATTATTACTCTTGACGACTTGCAAAATTTTAGCCCATGTGGGTGGCTGCCTGACCTTTAGGCATCCGTCCACTATAATTAAATCCCATGAACTAATAAGCATGGCAACCAGAGCAGAGAAATGACATCTGGTGAGGATAAGAGCTTTCCTGGAAAAAAAGAATTGTGAATAGTCAGTGAGACCTGTTAGTAAAGAACAATTGTTGTTATTATTATTTATATCAACTAGCAAACTTGAGTCATTAATATGCTTTCTATCATTAACCATTATAAAACACAGAAACCTTGTCAATCAAATCAGCTCAGTAAAAAGACAGATGCCCAAAATGCCTGAAATGATGGTCATACTCAATTGCCTAAATAAAAATGCACAGCCCTGGCTCCTTGGAAGAAAAAAAAGCGAAGTGTCTAACAGTAACAACGTTTCTACACACCTTCATTGAGCATGTTTCCACAATGAAGTATTTTTTCCTAAGCTTACAAATCTGTTAACTGTTTCTTAGTTGTTCTTCAAATAAGAAAATGCTTAAAATTATAATTTTTTTTAACTCAACTTCAACTTTCAGACAGATAGCCTCACATTCTCATCAAGCACACTTTTATATGATGCACAATTCATAGCGGATTTGATGACTGCAAAACAACCCCAAACCAGCACATTTTCCACGACCATGCTTCACAGCTGGGATGAGGTTCCTCTCCTGAAATGCAGTCAAACATGTCTACTGTTATTGTGGCCACACAACTCTATCTTTAATTTATCTGTCCACAGAACTTTGTTCAAGGAGGCCTAGGGCATCATGTATAAACTGTGCATACACACAAAAATGTTGCATACGCCCGTTTCCATGCTCACATCGCGATGTATAAAAACTAAACTTGGCATAAAGCCATGTACATCTTTACACCACCTCAATCACTGGCATACGCAAGCTCTCCACTCGGTTTTGCAAATTGGCGGCACCCAGCGTCAAAGCAGTGCTATTGTTCCACTGTGGTTTTCTTTTCTTTTTTAGATCCATATCCCTGACACGGCTTTATCAAATACATTGAAATTAATCGCATATCGTTTATTAGTTTAAGGCATCTGATTGTAATTAACCTGTAACAATATAATGGTCCACAGAATGGCCCAGCTATTCCAATTACAGTGGAACCTCAGTTCACGACCATAATTCGTTCTAGAACTTTGGTCGTAAACCGAGTTGGTCGTGAACCGAAGCAGTTTCCCCCATAGGATTGTATGTAAATACAATTAATCCGTTCCAGACCGTACAAACTGTATGTAAATATGTAAAAATATGTAAAGATTAAGCACAAATATAGTTAATTACACCATAGAATCCACAGTGTAATAGTAAACTAATGTAAAACATTGAATAACACGGACACAAAACACCCAGGCTCCCTGATAAGCTACACGAGCTGGCTCGCTTCGCGCTCTCTCTCTGTAGCACACACACCACCAAAGCCCCTCCCTCCCTACTTCAGCTACAGGAGCAGGCTGGCTCACACGCTCTCTCTCTCTGTGTAAGCTTGGCCTCGCCACGCACACACACACACACCCCTATCCTCCCCCATCCCTTCCCTGTCAGCTGCCCGCGCTCTCTCTCTCTCTGCTTGCTCGCTTGCGCTCTCTAATCTCTCTGTAGCACGTGCTCGCGCAGCATTTTTTTTTTAAAATGAGTTTTAAGCACAGCATAAAAAAAGGAACAACAATCCGAAGCGCTTGCAAAAACCAACTCGCAAGCAAACAAAAAAGTAAGATTGCAACAAATCACACGATGAAGTTCTCCATGTAAAAAAATTTTTAATGAGTTTTAAGCACAAGGAAAAAAGCGAACATTTGAAAAAAGAGAAATGTAACATTGCACCTAATCGCATTATGAACTAAAAAATTAACTTTTGAAAAATCCGTAATACAAAAACCACCAAGAAAACTAACCTTGCATGAGACGAGTTCTGGCATGAAGTGTTTTCCTTCAGGTGTTTTCTCTCTTGTGATTTCTTGGGTTTCTGGTGCTTTTAGCTGTTTAGCTGGTGGGAGTGAAAGCCTCATGCAGCCATTCCAAAAAGAAAGTTCTTGTGACCCTCCACATTACTGGCAGTCTGGCTTTGTTTACATTATGCTGCTTGAAAGCACGAGGGTTCTCAGATTGGTAAATGAGTAAACTGGTAAACAGTTTTTCCACCTCTTGTAATTTCTTTCTTTACTTCGATTTCAATTTTCTTCAAAACTTTCTTCTGACCACTCTTCACTTGCTTAGAAGCCCGCCTTATTGAAAACAATGAACAAGGAGCGGCTTTGCTTAAATGAAAAAGCATGGCAGCTCTCTTGCTCTCTCAGGCTGCCTGTGGTGGGGGGGAAGGTTCGCACTACTGCCTACAGATAGGCAGGCAAACACACGCAGCAATCTCTCACCCATCCTCCCCCCCCCCACCATGGCACGTGTTCGCTCGCTCTTGCTCTCTCTCTCTCAGCTCAGGAGGCAAGGGACACTGGCTTGTTCAGCAAACACGTGAAGCAATCTCCTCCTCCCCCTCCCCAGCAGGCACGTGCTTGCTCGCTCTTGCTCTCTCTCTCAGCTCAGCTCAGGCAGGCAAGGGAACCTGGCTTGTTCGTATACCGAGTGTGTGGTTGTGAACCGAGGCAAAATTTTGGCAAGCTTTTTGGTCGTGAACCGAGTTGTGTGTGAACTGGGACGGTCGTGAACCGAGGTTCCACTGTACCATAGGTGTTTTAGTGTTGTTACTGTCACTGCACCACTTGAGAGTATTTACCCCATTATATTAGAGTGTGGAATCACAGCTCTACAGCAGCCAATCAGAAAGAGAATTATTGGTATACAGCATCAAGCACATGCGCTTATTTACATATGATGACGAGATCATTTTTGAGATGAAATGCAGCAAAGTATGTTTATTGCATTATACTAATAAAATTTTAACATCATTTAAATAATCTATATCTATAATAATAAAAGGCAAAGCCCTCACTCACTCACTCACTCACTCACTCATTCTCCAACTTCCCATGTAGGTAGAAGGCTGAAATTTGGCAGGCTTATTCCTTACAGCTTACTTACAAAAGTTAAGCAGGTTTCATTTCAAAATTCTACACGTAACGGTCATAACGATCATAACGTCCGCCATGTTGAACTTTCTTATTTATGGCCCCATCTTCACGAAATTTGGCGGCGGCTCCCTGCACTAACCGAAACCAATGTACTTACTTATTTCGATGGTATGATGCCACTGTCGGCCGCCATATTGAACTTTCCAACTTCACCAATTTTCAAACTTCCCGTGTAGGTAGAAGGCTGACCCCATCTTCACGAAATTTGGTAGGTGGCTTCCCTGCGCTAACTAAAACCGATGTACGTACTTATTTCGGTGGTATGACGCCACTGTCGGCCGCCATATTGAATTTTCCAAACGTCACTAATTCTCCAACTTCCCGTGTAGGTAGAAGGCTGAAATTTGGCAGACCCATTCCTTACAGCTTACTTACAAAAGTTAAGCAGGTTTGATTTCGAAATTCTATGCGTAACGGTCATAACGGTCAACAACGTCTGCCATGTTGAACTTTCTTATTCATGGCCCCATCTTTCACGAAATTTGGCAGTCAGCTTCCTTGCGCTAACCGAAACCAATGTACATATTTATTTCGGTGGTTTGATGCCACTGTCAGCCGCCATATTGAACTTTCCAACGTCACTAATTCTCCAACTTCCCGTGTAGGTAGAAGGCTGAAATTTGGTACTTATTTCGTGGTATGATGCCACTTTCGGCCGCCATATTGAACTTTTAACGGAAACTGATGTCCATACTTATTTCGTTGGTATGACACCACTGTCGGCCGCCATATTGAACTTTCCAACGTCACTAATTCTCTAACTTCCCGTGTAGGTAGAAGGCTGAAATTTGGCAGGCTCATTCCTTACAGCTTACTTACAACAATTAAGCAGGTTTCATTTCGAAGTTCTACGCGTAACGGTCATAACGGTCAACAACGTCCGCCATGTTGAACTTTCTTATTTACAGCCCCATCTTCACGAAATTTGGTAGGTGGCTTCCCTGAGCTAACCAAACCAATGTACGTGACTTATTTCGGTGGTATGACGCCACTGTCAGCCATATTGAACTTTCCAACATCACTAATTCTCCAACTTCCCGTATAGATAGAAGGCTGAAATTTGGCAGGCTCATTCCTTACAGCTTACTTACAAAAGTTAAGCAGGTTTCATTTAGAAATTTACAGTAATGGTCGTAACCGTCAACAACGTCCGCCATGTTGAACTTTCTTATTTATGGCCCCATCTTCTCAAAATTTGGTAGGCGGCTTCCCTGCACTAACCGAAACAAATGTAACGCATACTTATTTCGGTGGTATGATGCCACTGTCGGCCGCCATATTGAACTTTTCAACAGTCTTTGTTACTTATGGGCCCATCTTCAAGAAATTTGGTACACGGGTTCCCAACGCTAACTGAATCCTACATACGCATATATATCGCCCATAGCCTGCACCTCGTCAACATGTAAGGTGGCGTTGGTTCCCCATCCCAACGCGCCTCCACGATGTTGGCTGCCTGCCTATATAAGGCCGTCCATCGCTCCGGTCTTACATTCCCTTACTTTGCCACGCCAGGATTCACGTCTCCCTACTGATAACTACAGCCTTTTTGTTTAATCCACGGCTTCTCCGCTGTTTTATTGTTTGTTTATTACAATTATAGCTATTGTATAAGTATTTTACACTTACTTTACATTGCTCAGGTACCCATTTCCTTTATCATTCCAACCCCCATTACCATGTCTATCGAGATGATCACTATCAATCAAACAACTGTCACTTACTGAGTGGGTTCCATGTCGGAGATACCACCTACCTTTTCCATTCTCTTTGTTACATATTGCACGACCATATCAGGCTCACTCTTGATATCCGGAGGAACATTCTCTCTTATGTATTGAATGACTGGGACAGGTTCAAGGTGTGGACTGATGACGGTACAGGAGATAATTATACTACACAGGAGCACTAGAAGAGTGAAATGCTTAAGCCCTTCACCTATGGTTCTGCATGTGAGTTGATGGCTGCCGCTGAATTGTTTGGTTGTCGCTTTCAAGTGTACTGAAATGGCCAAATATTTTACACCTTTCGACAACCGCCATTGCCTCTTAAACATCTTAGATTCACAGGTGGCGATTTCAGTAGTGGACACTTTGATGTTTATGAATGTTTAAACTCTCAAAAGCTGGATGTGATTTTATCAAAGAAACCGGTTTTGTGCTTACAACGCTTGACAGATGCCAAATGTCACTTCAACACAACAAATCCTGTAAATACTGTCGTAATTGAAACAAACCATGAGACTCAAACCGATTATGACAGCAGCAATCCAAGCTGTGAGATTTGAGACAAGATTACTGTTCACGTGGCCAACTGTAAGTTACATGCTCAAGAGTAAGCTCAGCGCACAGCTTGGTCATATTACAACCGGAGGGCTGAACTGACAACATGGTATACAAAGAGATCCTTAACAAATAATTATTGGCATATTTTCCCTCAGTTTAAAAAAAGGTTTAATTTTTCTTCTTAATAAAAATTTTAATGCAGTACTTCGCCGCTGCGAAGCGCGGGTATTTTGCTAGTTGTTAATAATTAAACATGTGAGGATACAGTGTCACAATGCTAGCAAGGTAGTATTTGAGAAACTAGTACATTAATTGATTTTAAGATTAAGTTTATTTTAATGACAAAATAAACTATGTGATTAAAGTGGAAAATTCGAGACTAAAGTTGACATTTCGAGCTCCCCCCCCACTGTGTGCCTATTTTATTTTTATCTCTGTACCCTAATAAACTTTCATATGACACTCAGACGGTGGGCTACGACTCGCCTTTTTCACGGTGAATTTGATATCTGACAACTTCTTTTTTATTTTGGGCACTGTGTGACTTTGTGAAGTTGAACATTTGAGTTTCTCCACCACTCTGTCACTCAATCAACTTCCTTTTGTGTTTTATACCACTGTTTAAACCAACAAATAGCAAGTGGAGGCAAGGAAAATCATTCTATTAGCTGAAATTCTTCTGTTTTCCCCCGTGCTTTTGCCATTGTCTTTTCACAGAATTCTGAGCTTAAGGGCTATTTAAATTGATTTGCATATTCAAAGAAGCATAATTTTGAGAGGAGATGGGGTGGGATGGCGGATGCCTGCATGTGCGTTACTTTTCATGTTGAACAGGATTTATAGAGCAGAAGAATGTGGAAGTTGGTGTACACACAGATTTATGCATCTGGATTTTTTTTGTGCATAAGCACATTTTCACTTTTGTCCATACGTTTACGTTTATGTTTTAGCGTGAATTCTACGCATGGCATCATGCGTTAGACCCTTGGTCTTTGCATGGACATTTAATAGCAAACTGTAGTCTTGCTGCAATGTTCTTTAATGCCTTTTATCAAAGAATTCTCAAGCAAAGGTCTTTTCCAGGAAACTTTGCCTGCAGATCACATTTCTGCAATCTCTTTATGATTGTACATGCAAGCTCTCTGACACAATGTTTTACAAAAATTGCCTGAAGATCCTAAGGTGAAATTGTGGAGTTTCTGGAGACTTATTTTAGTATCAAACAGTCAGCTTTTGGGCTGCACTTGATGGGCCAACTAGTACTGGAGAATTCATTTGATTCATTCATTTGATTTGATTCAATTC
>NW_024377824.1:0-19517 GCF_016835505.1 Polypterus senegalus
GTGTGTTTTGTCTTTTCGGCCCCTCACATTAAATCGGACAGTATTCCCCCGTTGCTCTCTGTCAGTCTGCGTTGTGCTGATTGTCTTTGTCTGATTTACTGGCGCCTTTTTTTTCTTAAATCATCAAACACACAACATGCATTTCTCTGTGGCAGTGACAGCTAAACTCTCGAAATTCCAATGCATTTTAGGCTCACTGATATTCCTTTTTATTTTGATGACATTTGCTGTGTCACGGTTGTGTTGTGTTGTTGCCATCCTCCTCACACACAGACAGTGAAGTGGTCCTCACCACACAAGAGTTCATGGGATACACTGGTTGTCTGCTAATACAAACTTCATGTGAGGTCCCTCATCCTCATTGTGTCACTGAAGCACCTTGAGTATCACATGTCACATATTTATGTCACCCCATAGTGCAATGCATTTTGGGGAGACACAGGTCAGCAGGCTTTAGGTCAAAAAGCAGCTCTGCACAGGGAGACCCCCCATCGTCTGACACTCACACATCTTCACAAGTAAAATGTTAGGTTTGAATACATGCAGGTCTAAAACCCTAAGACTGCATGAGAAAGACTTAATGTTATAATGGACTCATTGAAGGCATTAAGACAGTTAAGAGAATGTCAGGTTTATAGGCCCTGATGTGTACAGCAGTTTTTACCAACGTCAGTCCACACATCAGTACCCAGTCCATATGACTTTTTTCCTGCCCACTAAACAGTAGGCCAGACCATTATAGCCACCTTAATAGAGTTTCTGTGTGTTCTGTTCATCTAGTTGCTTTGTCTCTGTCATTCCAACAGATGGTACTTCGTAAACATTTTCAGTTTTAAAAAATACATTATTTGTCATTCCAATAGATGGCTATAACCAGTGTTGGGAGTAACAAATACATGTAACGGCGTTACGAAATTTAAAAATTACAAAATAAATGTAACGGTAATACAATTACAGGTACTGTATAAAAATTTTAATTCAATTACAGTTACTTGTGTAATTTTCAGAATTACAATTTAGTTCTATATTAAAATGTCAGCAAAGCCTTATGAAATATGAAATAATATTTTTCCCTGTTTCGTTTCATTAGGCCTATAAACATCGTCCTTTCCTTTCCCCCCTCCACAGACAAATTATTTCTGTAGGCCTCCTATCCGCTATATAAGCCCCAAAGCCATCCCCTCAGTCTGATACAGATGCCTGGGCATGTTGTATCTGAGTTTCAAACTACTACTAGCAATGTCTAATAAAACTGCATTTCACAGCTGGAAATTTAGAAAACATTTCAGTATGTCCAACAGGAAAACTAACTGCAATGTAATGCTTGTTTGGCGCTATCAAGATGTTGTCCACATGAAAACCTCAATGCCCAACCTCAGAAACATCTAGAGGTAGATGTGCTTGAAGAGCAACGGAAAGTTTTTTAGCAATGAAGCCTCAATTTGTCACACAGTCACAGCGCCAAAGCCACTTTCACAGCCACCTTTTAATGTCCCAATGCAGATGAGCCTATGGCTATTTTAGCTCCTTTTGTTCACTTTTTAAACTAGCTACCTAGATAGCTAGCTAAGGAGGTTGTTGGCCTATTACCTTTCCCTCCCATTTTGTCAGTTTGATATTAGCGTGCCTGACTTGCTATATGTAATTTAAATGTGCCTGGAATGGTAGATTTTAACAAAAACCGTTTTCCAAGTTTTACATGTATTGTCTTGAAACAGCGATGGCTACTTCAGCATTTGTGATTGAAAAATAGACTGTAAAATGTTTTGTCTAGTAAAAGTAACATGTTTTTGTAAAGTGTAAACACAATAGTGGTGCACCATAGTCAATTCTACCCTAATTTAGTTTTAATTAATAAAACCACCATTTAATGCTACTTTCTACACTACTACTACTACTACTATTCTTCTTCTTCTTCTTCTTCTTATTATTATTATTTTTTAATATTAATGCTATACATAATTAATAATTGTAATAATGTTTTAATAATTCATAGCTATTAGCATCTTGAAGTCTGACCTGAGGTGGTTATTTGTCTTTATGAAAGTTCGATGTTACTTTGTGTATTAAAAGAGGATCAAAAGTGTTTAACTATTTTAAATAAGAAAATTTGGGGTGAATTATCCCATAACTCCTGTTGTTTGATGTCCCCAAGTGCTGTCAGCTGGAAAAGAATTTAAAAAAATTTATACAAATACTGACAACATAGACTGTAATAGTCTGGCTTTAACAATAAGTGGATGTGACACAAAAAATTAACTTTCAGATTATTTTTTCTCTGCTTCATTGATGTAAGAGATATTGGTCCATTATTCGGTCTATGCTGCATAAAAGATTTTTTTCTTCCATATACAGGCAGCATTCAGTCACTGAAAAAACAGGGCTATGGACTGATTCACATTTGATTTCACCATAAAGTTTTATTACTGTCAGGTTTGAAATTGAAAATGGATACATACAAGCAGGCTACGGGTACAGAATAACCCATCCAAAAATTGGAAAAGTAATCAAAAGTAATTAAAAGTAATTGGTTCGTTACCAGAACAAGTATAAAAAAAAGTTACACTACTTTTTACATTTTGAACAGGGTAACTTGTAATGTAACGAATTACATTTTAAAGAAACCCTCCAACTTCTAACAAACATTACACTGCTTGTGAAACCTGTACTAAATGGCTTATCACAGAGACACAGCAATGGGGCAGACACTGCACTGTAAATGTTATCACTGAGCACATCAACAGAGAGTAACTTGCCAGGCGGACAGAAATCAGTGTATCCACCT
Organism: Polypterus senegalus; assembly: GCF_016835505.1. NCBI lineage: Eukaryota > Metazoa > Chordata > Cladistia > Polypteriformes > Polypteridae > Polypterus > Polypterus senegalus. Next base: position 2,786 of record NW_024377824.1, read on the forward strand.
TAAAAAAAAGGAAAAAAATGTCTCTGTCATTCCAACATATGGTGCTTCATAAAGCATTTTTAACAATTCATCACATGTGTCTTTCCATCAGAGAGTTGTAGAAAAGGTATATCTCTGTGTCTATTATAAGACATTTGGTAGGGGATTTTAAAAGTGTTAATGTTGGATGACCATTTGTTGAAATGTAATTTCTTGCAACCTAAAATTACAAAACACATTCCAACAGATGGTCCAAATATGTCAAACAGAAAATAACTGCCAGATGGACAGAAACGGGTGCCTGTATCTCAAAAGCAATAATCTTCCATTAAGGAAAAGGATCAAATGCATCGTATGATGAGACACTGAAAACCAAAGCTAGAAAGTCTGTGGCAAAAAAATTAAGATGTGATGCACCAGACCAGGGATGATGAATTGCCCGGGAGGATATGAATGTGCAGATTGTTTAGGATGTCCAACATTAAATGCTCAGGAAGTATAAATCCCAGAAACATGAAAATTGAAGTCTTAGAATCCCACGGCCATTACAGCAGTGGGACCCAGGAGACTCCAACAATAACAAGAGCCAAACTACAGTGTGATGTTCAGTCAGGGGTGTAAGTCAAAGGGACAGGGAGCCCCAAATCTTACTACAACTTTCAAGATGCCTTAAATTGTGTAGTGGGGTGTTGTAAATAAAGGCACCATAAAATAAAAAGAGGGAATGCCCCCTGATAATGTCCAGCAACATAGCAAACAATAAAGATGATAAAATAATCAAAACAAAGCATTTGACAAATACAACTGAAACATGGTGTTATTAATACAAAATATGGCTGCAGAGTGATGTGGCAGGAGATGACATCATAAGGGGTGGAAAAAATTGACGTCATCATTGGGCGAAAGAAATGATGTCGTTGTTGAGAGACGGAAGGGGCCCGTCCTCTGGATCGGAGTGGAAGTGGCGTGACGCCCATCTTGTGAATCTGGAAGTTTGAGTGTTGAGTAAATGGAATTATTTTTCTTCTTTGGTCGATGAGAAAGAGACGGCGTTAGTTAAAAACCATAACCTTCATCTCGTGATGTTTCACTCACCTCAGGGCTTGGTAACTTCCTCCTAAGCCCCGGGGTGACAAGTGATTGTAGGGAGCATTATAGTGAGTTGGCAGCCAGTGTAAATATTGTGGTTAAAGGTTTATTGAGGGAGCAGACTAGCAAAGGGATATACAGGAGGTGTTGTAATGTGGTAGACTTGTCTTACCTCCACTTCTGGTAACAGACAGGTCAGTGCAGATTCTGTGAAATTCATTTAAAAATATCAGGTACTCTAATTGTTCTTTATGAATATTATCCCTAGGTGATGAATGAGTGAATAATCCTTCCACCCCAAAGCGTGTAGAATGATGTTTGAAATCAAAACAGGAATGCCAGAGGAGCAGGTGCTCGATCAAACACTGCGTGGCAATTACAGTGAATAGGAATCCACAGAATAATTTTCCCCTAGGACAAATGGGTAATGTGTTTGAGCACCCAGAATTAGTTTCCTTAATCCAAACTTGGATGCAAAGTTATATTCACTGCTGTTTCCATGCAGGTATCATGTTGGGTTGGAACCTCCATGAGCTCTATGTGGAGTACAAAGAAGAACAAGGGTAGCAAATCCGAGGGTCAGGGTAACACAAACACAGTATTACTGTTAATGGCTGGGAGTAAGGGAGGATACCTTCAACCAGTTTTTGGGTGCGAGGAGGCTGAGCCAACAACATTGTGTTGATTCTTATGTGACGACACAAGGAAATCGAATGAACTATATTCCAAACATCCCGCAAGCTGAAGAAGGAGTCCTATAGGACCTTTTGTCCTGTGGTTCTCGGGGAGGCAGCTGACGGTACAGACCAAGCAGAATGTGGCTTAGGGGGTTTGGGAAGGCAAAAACTCGGAGCATGGGAGGGAGTTTGGAAGTTCATGGAGAACAATTTTCAGACGGCTTGAGGAGATTCTGGTCCACCATCCGGCGCCCCAGGGGGGGGAAGCAGGAGTGTCAACACTGTATATAGTAGAGATGGTGTGCTGCTGACCCTCATGGGCTTGGGTCAGTGGGGGAGTACTCGAAGACCTCCTCAACCCCACTAACATGCCTTCCAATGGGGAAAAGGAGCCGGGGGACTCTGAGGTGGGGTCTCCCATCTCTGGGACTGAGGTCCCCGAGGTGGTAAAAAACTCCTTGGTGGCAGGGCCCCGGGGTGGATGAGATACCCCCGGTTACCAAGGCTCGGGATGTTGTGGGACTGTCTTCTTTGACATATTCTGCACTTCGCATGGACATTGGGACAGTGCCTCTAGATTGGCAGACAGGGTGGTGGTCCCCTTTTAAAAGGTGGACCGGAGGGTGTGCTCCAACTACAGGGGGATCACACCTCAGCATCTCTGGAAAAGCCCTATTAGGGGTTCTGGACAGGAGGTCCGTCGGATAGTCAAACCTCAGATTCAGGAGGAACAGGTGGTTTTCGGCCCTGGTCGCGGAACAGTGGACCAGCTCTCCCCTTAGCAGAATCCTGGAGGGTGCATGGATTTTGCCCAACCAGTCTACATGTGTTTGTGGATTTGGGAAAAAGGCTTGACCGTGTCCCTCGGGAATCCTTGGAGGGTGCTCGAGAATGGGGTACCGGATCCCGATAAGAACTGTTGGTCTCTGACCGTGCCCAGGCGGTCCGCATTGCGGCAGTAAGTCGAGCCCGTTTCCAGTGACAGGTGGACTCCGCCGGGGCTGCCCTTTGTCACCGATTCTGTTAAACTTTTATGGACAGAATTTCTAGGCCAACCAGGGTGTGAAGGGGTCCGGTTTGGTGCACCCCGGGTTGGGTCACTACTTTTGCAGATGATGTTGTCCTGTTTGCTTCATCAGGGCGTGATCTTCACTCTTCTGGATCACTTCACAGCCGAGTGTGAAGCGGGTGGATGAGAATCAGCACCTCCAAATGAGAACATGGTCCTCAGCCGGAAGGTGGAGTGCCCTCTTAGGGTTGGGGAGGAATCCCCCGTGGAGGAGTTCAAGTATATCGGTCTTGTTCACAGTGAGGGAGAAAGGGCGTGAGATCGAAGAGGGATCGTGCGGCATCCGCAGTAATGCATCTCTGCATCGGTCTGTTGTGGTGGAAAGGAGCGAGAAGGCAAAGCCTCATTTTCCAGTCAATCTACGTTCCTACCCTCACTTATGGTCAGAGCTATGGGTAGTTACCGAAGAACGAGATCACGAATGCAAAGGCTGAAATGAGTTTCCCCCCGCAGGTGTCTGGGCTTTCCCCTTAAAGATAGGTGAGAAGCCCATCATCCCGGGAAGGGGCTCAGGGAGAGCCCTGCCTCCACATGAGAGGGTCAGATGGGTGGCTTGGGCATCTGATCAGGATGCCTTTCCCGGACCCCCCTGGTGAGTGTTCCGGGGACGCCCAACCGGAGGAGGCCCCAGGAAAGACCCAGGACCGCTTGAGGGACTAAGCCCCCTGGCCTGGGGAATGCCTTGGGAAGAGCTGGAAGAAATGGCCGGGGAGGGGATCTGGGCCTCTCTTGCTGCTGCCCCCTGACCCACCCGGATAAGCGGAAGAGGATGGATGGATGGATAGATGGATATAATGTCAAACCAAGTATGATTGAGGATCAAAATGTGCAATGGGTAGATGGACCACCTAAATATAACATTTGCACTAGGGAGGGTTTAAATACTCTTCAACATTCATAGAAGGTCCCAAAATATACTAAAGCTATGACATGATTTCATTAGTATATGATTGGCCACCCCGACATTTACCTACAATGATGTGTAATCTCTGGCAGGAGATTACAAAGAATTTCATCCCATGTCGAAGCCAGAGACAAGGTCCAATATCATTGTAGGAGGTTCTACCAAAGCTAAGAGTTTATGGATGATATCATGCGGGAAACAGATGTTCAGTGGTTGGACAAGAGTCTACGTTATTGAGTTTCAGAAGAAGGGCTGCCTCAGACACAGCCTTCTGTTTCTAGGAGTTAAGGATAATCACAAGATACGGATGTTATCAACAGGCTGCACAAAGACCCTGAACAAGATCCCCACCTCCATGAGATCATAGTTTAAAATATGGTCCACGTCCATTGGTCAATTTAATCTGTGATCCATGATGTAGAGGGACAATGCTGAAAATTTCCAAAAGGGAAAATTAGGAGTAGACATCGCCAATGATGACGGATAACTGAAAATTGAAAAGTTAAAATAAATTTGGAAAGCGCCACAATAAACGGTTAGTAAATTACAACCTGGATGTGAGTCACAAGTGCATCAACATAGAGATCCTGCTACAGTAAAAAAGTGTGGGGGGTATGTCTTCAAATACGAATATAAGGGACATGGGTGTCAGATTGTCATTGAAATCAGACAATTTGTGAAATCTCAGTATATCTAACTTGAGCAGTGTGGGGGTTTTTTGATTTGATGTCCAAGATTTGTATAATTATCGGTTGAATTTAGATGGAAGCTGAAGTATGCACATTGGGTGGGGTAGGGAGAGATACCACCCTGACAGCTTGGTTTAAGCTGAATAAAGGACATACTTTGGGTGAGGGGTTATTTTTATTGGAATTGCCTGAGACATAGTGTGAAGAAAACGAATGGAGATGGACAGTAAGAAGACAGAATAATTATATCGATATCGTCTAAGACTGCTTTTACTACTGTGACAGGCGGCGGGACCCATCGCCTTTTGGCAGGAATCTGGGAACAGCCATGGGCTACACACTATGTCCCCAGGAACGCTTGGGAACCCCTGGGTTGCATCAGGGCCACAATCCTGGAACACCAGAGTCAGTCCTGTTCTCCGTGGCCACCGCCAGGGATCTCCGGCTTCCCCCGAAACTGTGTGGGCTGTGATGCAGCCTGAAAATCCAGGAGCACCTGGAGCACTCTGAGGTCCCATAAGAGGACGGTCAGGAGAGGAGGACAAATCTGCCTGGGAGGAGTGGAGGAAGAAGAGAGTGATTTATGGGTGTTTGTCTTTGGTTTTTTTGTTTTGGGACTATGTAGGGTCTGGGGACACAAAACAACAGAACAAATAAATCCCCTATTTTCATTTTTACCCCTCGGTGTCAGTCTGTGGGTCGGCGCCAACCAAGTCTTCTGCCACACACATTAAATATATATTGGCGACCTTGGGGAAAACCCAAAAGGGTTTGGCTATGGGTCATTCTTTGGGGCGAGGTGAGGGGGCTTGTCAGATGAGTACTAGACGGTCCTTGGAAGAGTCTGAGTGTTTGGGTTGAACCAGCTGCTTGTCTGACTTAATAAAAATAAAAATAAAATAAAAAAACTAACCTTTACTAGTACCTATAAATTTAACCGACCCTTACAGACTCAAATCTTTTTTGTTTTACCTATAATAGTAATAAATGCAGCTCACTACTCAAAAATGTAAATACTTAAGACCCAGAATCAACCCAGCCTCCGATAGGACACGCTTGTACCCTAACAATTTCTTTTTCTTCATTTATACTTATATAAATGTGCACTTATTTGTTAAAAGTACCTTTGTGAAAGTCTTTTTAATATTTGGACTTCAGTCTTTAAACACTTGTAAACAAGGGTATATAGCGCCGACCCCCACAGACTACGCAGAGCCGTGTTCACACTCAAAGGGCTTTATTTTTGTTTCTCTTCAGCCGTGGGCACACGTCTTCCCCGTGTCCCACAGGCCCAACAGAGTTCAAGCACCAAAAACTCACAAAAACCCAAACCCGCCTGGCACCACCACTTCCCCCCAGGCAACCTCCTCCTCTTCCTCCCAATTCTGGCCTCGAGTGGAGGTGGCTGGCCTGTTTATACCCCACCCAGAAGAGTTCCAGGTGGCTGACCACCTGGCCCTTTCCCCTCCGGGTGGGGCTGAGAATTCAAGCAGCTGGGCTGCGGAGTCATACCCCCCTGGCGGCCATCCGGGCCCCCAACCAGGCTGTGGAGGACCCATCTCCCATGGACCCCCTGCGGGGGTTGGGGAATCACTGTCCGCCATGTAGGCTGCCACCAAGCCCGGGGGGAGGTACTGAGCTGCCCGTAGTGGCCCCCGGAATATACACAGCAGGGCGTCCCAGCGGCATGGGACCCGCTGTCCGTCACATGGCCCCTCCCTCAGATGAGGCTGTGCGTCATCGGCCTGCCGCGATGGTCTTCCAGGAGGGGAGTCAGCATTCCTGGTCCTTGGCCGCCTGTAAAAACAGAATAAACAGGTCTGGGGGGTGCCACCGTATAACATAGCCGACCCTCCGAGGGCCCGGTCCCGGGAAGAGGCGGGGAACCCCCCCCTTCCCCCCCAGGGGGTTGTGGCCCCCCTCTGCGGCGCCTCCGGCTCCAACCCGGGGCATACATCTCTATCAGGGTTTCCATTTTCCCTTTCCGGTTCCCCCTTTTCCTTTGGGTCCCTGGCGGCGGCCCCCCTATGGAAAGGGGGGACCCCCACCGTTTTCCCCTTTGGACTAAACCGGCTGGCGGTCGGGCGGGGGCCCCCGGTTTCCACCAGCTGCCCCCCCCCCGCCGTTTTGCCATATCACAGCACCCCTCGGTGGGGGGGGGTCCCCAAGGCAGTACTAACAACACTCTCCCGGGGCCCCCCCCTTTTCTCTGGGTGCCAACCCCCCGGCCAACCTGTCCCTGGGAGGCTGGCCACCCCCCCCCCGGCCTTTTCAAGGGGCCCTAGGGATGGGGGTTTCTTCCAGCCCCCCCGCCAACGGACCGAAAAACTTGTAAAAGCTTGGGGGGGATGGACCCCTCCCTCAGCCCAAAAATATTAATGGGGTCTTCCTCCCAATTCTGGCCTCGAGTGGAGGTGGCTGGCCGTTTATACCCCCCCCGAAGAGTTCCAGGTGGCTGACCACCTGGTCTATTCCCCTCCGGGTGGGGCTGAGAATTCAAGCAGCTGGGCAGGGTCCATCACTCCCTGGCGGCCACCCGAGCCCCAACCCAGGCTGTGGAGGACTCCATCTCCATGGAGCCCTGCGGGGGGTTGGGGAATCACTGTCCGCCATGTGGCCAAGCCGCCCGGGGAGGAACTGAGCTGTCCGTAGTGGCTCCCCGGAATATACACAGGCGTCCCCCGCCGGCATGGGACCCGGCTGTCCGTGACACACTTCACATGAAAATTTTGTCATTAGGTACTATAATGTGAATTTCCTATCATCCTACATTTACATAGATTGTTGTAGACACAGAACACACATGAAAAGCATGTATTTTCCAAATACCGATATATAATTTACCTTCTAAATAAAAAGACCCCTCACATCTAGAAAACCAGCCTTGAGCTTTCAACAGGTGGGGGGAAGGGATAGCAGGCTGCTTGTGCTGATCGACACATTTACAAAAAAAAAGAGCTGGTGAGGAGGTGAGGGGAAATTGGTGGTCTGGGATTACCAGTTAAACTGTTTGCCTTCATTTGTGGATTTGATACAATAATTAACTCAGAAGAATTGTTTGTGGAAATGGAGAAGGTTGTGTGAGATGTTTTCACGACACCATCAGGACATGCAGATGGCTGTGCTTTGTGTGTAAAGTGAGTGTTGCTTGGCACAAAGAGAACTCTAATGCAACCATGGAAAGCAAAGAGAGATTTCAAACTACCTGTTACTTGGGCGGTCAGGGATATAGAAACCTGAGGACTATTATGATTCAGTTCATGAACTCGACTGAGTGATGGTAGGTGATGATGGAATACTCTTCAGTGGGATGCACATCAACTTTCTTTTCTCTCTGATGTCAAGTTCTGCTCTCGGGTTTCTGAGCTGTTGTTGAACTTCCCCACTTTTCAGCCCTGTAGTTCCCTCCCCAGCCTTTTATTCTCATTATTTGTTCTCAGATAAATACTAAATAATTTACACATTAATTCCTTTTTGATATCACAAATTGCTCAGGCTTTCTTTCAGTTTCATTTGTCAAATGACTGCAGGGTTCTTCTACAGCACAATGGCTCCTGCTCCCTTTAACACAGAAAGTGTTCAGTTATCTTGTAAGACTTTTAAAATCTAATGACACAATACAGAGGCGTGTGTTCATTCATGTGTTTTAACATTTTAATTCTTAGTAATGAATGCTTAGTCAGGATTTGAACAGAAGTTTTCTTTAAGTGATCATTAACAAAAGACCTGACACTTGATATCGTGTGTTTAGATAAACCTCAGCATGTTGATTTAAAAACACGTGAAAGTTCTTTATGTCAAGTCGGTCCCCAATCTCAGACAATGCTGTGACTGTCCACTCAGATCCTAAATTTGATTCAGCTCATCGTATTTCCTGATTGTGATGTCTGTTAAAGGTGAAATGCCATTATATAAATACACACAGCTGAAGTCATTTTGTGTTAAATTCCTGACTTTGCCTCGGGTTTCAGTTCTCATCTGTTTCTCCAGTCTGCACTGAGGTTTATTTTATTTATTCCCTTGACGCTCTTCTTCCCAACACAAGTTGACGGGGCTGGGTTTACACCCTCCACGGAGTTGCTGGAAGTGTCCCCTTCCCGAATTTCCCTCTTTATTGGCCTGGTTCAGTGATGGGATGAGGAATTTGTCTGTAGTGTTGTTGCAACAATCAAGGAGGGGAACAAAACATAAAAGATCAAATATGACAGAGTGTTAAAATATTTGAAGACAACACCAGGTTATCATTATTCCCAGATATAAAATGAATAGTTGTATCTTTTAATTCATTATTTTGTACTGTTGTTTTGTATTTTTAATTTGCATTTGTAATGTAGTAACTGTGACTATGTGCTGTATAAAATATAGTTTCCCTTTTTGCTAAAAATATTTTTTTGATCTTTTGGATTTTCAAATCAGTTTTACTTTTTAAAAGGGAAACATATTGACTGAAATTTGTAATTAAACATTTCTTCTTAAGCACAGTATCAATGTTTCTATTTACATTTTTTTAACCACAGTTAAGAGTGTTAAATGTAGAATTTAGTCAAATTGGGGTTTGTAGCACTAAGGTAAATAATTGTATTTTAAATGCACAGACGTCTGCTGAGTTAACAACAGAAGGTCAAATCTTTCTCCTCTTCAGTTAAGATTAATTCATTTTAATTTGTCAATCAATAATATACCATCATACTAAAAGCACAGTATATGGGGTAGAATGTTGAGTTTGTTTTTTACCATTTTTTTTTAAGAGCGTAAGTATATCATTTCTAGTATTTTATTTCTATATTGTATAATAATATTTTTAATTCATTTGGTCACAGGGAATCATATTTTTAAAGGGTGTGTTTAAAGCAATAAGATTTGTCGTGATTCTCTTATAATAGAAGGTATTAAACAATTTTGTTATATACTGTATGTTTTGTTTTAGCAATTCATTTTATTTGAATATATAATTATAAGACTTCCATTGAAAATCAGACACCACCAAAAAAGAGTTTCAATGAGATCACACCTTCAGAACACAACGTTACTGTTTTCACGGTCCAGAGGCCAGGGGTTCTGAAATGTTCAGAATAAAACAAATGTTTTGTCATCAAGAACGGGAGATTCAGCATCGTCAGTCAGTCAGTCAGTCAGTCAGTCAGTCAGTCAGTCAGTGTTTCTCCAACCCGCTATACCACACAGGGTCAGGGGGGTTTCTGCGAGCCAATCCCAGCCAGCACAGGGCACAATGCAGGGAATAAACCCCGGGCAGGGTGCCAGCCCAGCAGATCATCAAGAACTGCACCTCTGCAAATGGGTGACATAAAAGTGTTCTCTGTCGTCTGTGGCAGGAGCTGAACGAAACTCACCTTTATAGTTGAACGCCTTGGCCATTAGACTGTACTAGGGCATTAAAGGAGATAAAGGAAGGTTCCATTAACAGTAGGCATAAAATCTTTACTATGCCGGTTTTGTTCCTCCAAGCCCAGAAAAAACAATCAAATTCTGGTTGTAAATTGTTTTTCTTAATAAAGAACGCACTTTTAACTGGGCTTTTTATTAGTCAGTGGTTACAAAAAGTCTTCGGGCTTCTAAGAACCATCTCACTTCACAAAAGTGAAAAAACTTAAAGAAACCCTAAATAACGTATAAGGAATTACCAAAAAGTTTAAGTTTGGGATTTGTGGTGTGGACTTTCAAATAGTTAATGCAATAGTTGATTTAGCACTGCATTCTTTAAATAAATGAACATTTGGTAAGCTGTAAAGCTAATTTTTATTTCTAAACTATAGTAATGTTGATTTTGTAATTTAATATCTTTTTAGAGATCACCCAGTTCAGGAGCACAGTGTATTTGGTCTAACAGTCAGAAGTAACTGGGTCTGGCCCTGCTGGAAATAAACAGGAATAATCATGTCTTCTCCAAAATAGTAAAAGCCGTCTCAGAGCAAAAATTAATTGTAATCATCTGGAGCCATATTAGAAGAGGTCATCGGTCCTTAGTGCTAAGTGGTGCACATGTCAGGCTATAGCTCACAGGGTACAGACATTATTCTGTCAATGCAAGGAAACCCTTGGTGATCCACAGACAGGATGTCACCCTCAACATACGAGGAACATGGCAGACGATTAAAGCACAAGTGTGGGGGGTTAAGGTAATCGTACTGCAAATCTGTTAAAGGGAACTCTTCATTCATTGAATGGACTTACTGGTTAGGAAAAAAACCACAAATAATATGATATTCAGTCAGTTTATACTTTGTAAATAAAAATGCTTATTAACGCAACCACAAAATTATTTGTTATCCATTTCCATTTAGGGTTGGGGGAGACATTCCCATACTGCATTATAAAATATGGAATGTGGCCCAACATATGAAGTATTTATTGATATATCTTAATTATGTTATGGACACTATAGCACTGTTACCTTAAACCCAACAGACAGCCCAACAGGACCGGTAAAGCACAAGAAGTATTTCTTTCTTCTAACATTTCCATCCAGCACCACAGCCACAATAAACAGACAAAAATCACAAGCACCTATTTTTCCTCTCTACTGCCCTCCACACCTCCCAGCAAGTGTCAAACTCTGGCCATTTCTAGGTTCACAGCAGTCCTTTATATGTACTTCCATCCTTCCAATCATGTGACTTCCAGCACTTCCAGGTTGGATAGGAATTTGTTTTCTTCAGCCCGAAGTTCTTCTGGGCTTCTGTTCCTTGACCTTCTAGCACTTCGCCTCCACCCCTTGTCTCACAGCATCCCCAGTCCCCAAAGCGGGGCTGTATATAAACTCCATGTCCCATTTTCCCCTTTTGAATCAATTCCCCACAGTCCAAGGAAGCTGCCATCTAACATCCTGGGAGGGCAGTGTCCCAAAGTAGCTTTTCCTTCCACCCTTTCCCACTTTTTGGCAACCCGGGGCCACCCCTTCACAATGTATAATATAAAATATTGAAAATGTAACCCAGTATGAAAAAACACCCTACGGGGGATGCACAAGCCAGTGTGATTCTTCGGCCAGTCCCAAGCCGGATAAATGGGGAGGTTACGTCAGGAAGGGCATCAGGTGTAAAATTTTCCCAAAACCAATATGCGGACAACAATACAAATTTCAAACCATTTGGGAGCCTAGTTAACCAGGATGCTGGCTGAATTGGGCTATTTGGCTGATGAAGAGGAGAAGAGAGAAGAAGGGGGGGAGACATGTCCGTGCCAGGAGGAGGGAGGAAAGTAAAGAGAGTGGAACTGAGGCAGGAACTTTGAATGTTGGCGGTATGGACTGGTAAAGGGAGAGTTAGTTGATAGGGGATGGAGAGAAGAAGTGATATATTGAGAATGAGAAAAAAAGGAAGGGGAGTAGGCCAGGTGGATTGGAGGTGGATTCAAACTGCTCTATCAGGGTGTGTGGATGGAGGAGAAATGGAGGGGAGTTATTCGGGAAGGAACAGCATGTCAAGAGGATTTGGAGGTAAAAAGAGTGTCAGGCAGAGTAATGATTATGAATCTGGGAAAAGGGGGTGTGATGTGAATGTTGTTAGTGCATATCCTCCGGGTGGTGTGCAATGGATGAAAGACGATTACTGGGTGAGTTGGATGGAGTGATGAACAGTGTACCCCAAGGGACAGAAAGTGGTGGGTTGGAGTGGATTTCAATGGACATGTTGGTAAGGGAACAGAGGAAATGAGGGGGGTGATGGGTAGGTATGGTGGAAGGGAAAGGGAAAGAAGGGTCAGAGGATAGTGGATTTGGCAAAGGATGGACATGGCTGTGGTGAATACGTATTTTAAAAAGAGGGTGCATACAAGAGTGGGGGAAGAGCACCGACATCCTATGAGAAGAGTTGATCAGAAGGAGGGGTTGAGCTGCAAAAGTGGGGGGCAGGGAAAGGAGTTAAGTAGCATGGGGTGGTGGTCTGTAGGGGTGATGTTGAGATCAAGAAGAGGAAGAGAGTGAGGGGGAGAGCCAAGGATCAAATGGTGGAAGTGTGACGATGTGGGTTCTGGCTCCACACTCCCATTGTTTACAGGAACCCTTGAACCCAACACTAATGCTACCGAGTGAGCTATTCAGTGGAGGGAATAAACATCTAGTAAGGGATGGTTGAAAAGTAACAGTGCTTTCATTTAAAATCCAACAAAACAGTGTTCAATAAGTAAGCCTGTGTTTAGTTCTTCAATAAATAAACAATCCATAAAATGAAAACGGGGGTAAAACAACAAAGAAAAAACAATCCTTTAAAACGAAAGGTTAAACTATCAGGAAGCAGTCTATAAAACAAATGACAAACCCGTGCTTATTTAAAACTAAACGTCTTCCCCGCAACCCATCAGGGCCCCGCAACAAGGGAGGAGCGCATCTGCAGCTGACCTCTTCCACACCTGCCACTGCTGTCAGTTGCCTCACCGATCCTTTGGCTCCGTGGCTCCCGACAGCAACTTGGGGAACCTTAACGGGCCCAAAGGGTCTCACGTTAGGGACACCACATCCCAAGTCCCAACCCCTAACTCACGGAGAGTCCTGCCTTCCTGTCACTCCCCCTAGAAACAAACTTCTGCAGCGTGACCACAACCCCCTTCCCAGGTGTACCAAAACCAGGCACCTTCAGCTGCCTGCGGCATTGTTCACTTCCTCCTGCACCGATTTGCTCACCCCTTCTCCTCACTACTTCCCCTTCCAACCTCCGTTTCTCTCATTTCTCTCTTCCCAACCAATCAGCGCTTCTTTTAAATTTGAGGGCGACAGCTGTAATGTATAGCCACAGGAGCAATCCGTATGTGGGCAGTTCCTCACCTGTGCACTCAGTGGGAAACGCCCACACCCGCCCGAGGCTCGCCATGGCCCCGCCTGGCAAGCTGCCGCGAGGCGGATTATTTATTTAAAAATGAATGGCCTTTGCTCAGTGAGCTGTGGACCTGCTATACCACAGGAAGTTGAAAAGGAAGACTGCAAGGTTGAGATTATAGCAGACACTGGGGGACTGAAGAGTTACCAGACAGTTGGGCAAGTACAGCAGATGTAGGGAAGGGTGACAGCAAGAAGGGTGCTGGCATAATCTGGACAGAGGAAGGAGGAAAAGGAAACCGGTGGTATGAGAATATAGAGAAATATACAGAGGAAGAGGATGGCAAAGAAGAAATGGGGTAGTCAGGGGATGCAGAAAGTAGACAAGAGTACAAGGAGATAAGGCACAAGGTGAAGGGAGAGATGGCAACGACTAAAGAAAAAGGCGATGATGAGGGAGAAAAGGACCTTGGGCTACAAGAGAGGACCGAGCTGGGAAGATGAACAGCAGGTTAGGGTGATAAAGGGTAAAGATGAAACGTACTCGCAAGAGAGTTTTTGGCGAAAGGGTACTTTGAGAGGGTGATGGATGAAGAGAACCAGAGAAAGAAGAGGTTAGATGATGAGGAGATAGAAAAACAGGAAGTGGAACAGATTAGCAAGCAGGAAATAAGGACAGTATAAAGAGGATGAAAAATGGAAAAGGGCCCTTGGTCAGATGACATACCTGTGGAAGCATGGAAGTGTTTAGGAGAGATGGCAGTGGCGTTTTAACCAGATTAATGGAATCATGGAAAGTGAGAGGATGCCTGAGGGGGTGGAGAAAAGTGTACTGGTGCCGATATTTAAAAATAATGGGGATTTCACGACTGCAGTAATCAGGGGATAAAAATGATGAGCCACAACCTGAAGTTATGGGAAAGTAGTGGAAGCTCAGTTAAGAATTGAGGTGATGATCATTGAGCAGCAGTATGGTTTCATGCCAAAAAAGAGCACCACAGATGCAATGTTTTCTTTGAGGATGTTGATGGAGAATTGCAAAGCCAGAAGGAGTTCATTGCTCTTTGTGGACTTGGGGAAAGCAAAATGACAAGGGGGACTGAGGGGGAGCTGAGGTATTGTATAGGGAATCGGGAGTGGCAAAAAGTATGTAAGAGATTGTACAGGATATGTACGAGGGGAAGTGTGACTGTGGTAGGGGCGTAGGGTGCGGATAACATTCAACGTGAGGTGGGATTACATCAGGGATCAGCTCTGAGCCTTTTCTTATTTGAATGGTGATGGACAGTTGTGGACGAAATTGACAGAAGTCCCCCTGGACTGTGATGTTTGCTGATGAACAGTGATCTGTGCGATAGTAGACAGGTTGAGCAGACCTTGGAGGTGGAGATATGCTCTAGAAAGGAGAGGAATGAAGGTCAGTAGGACCACCAAGACAGAACATATATGTAAATGAGAGGAGGTCAGTGGAGTGGTGAGGGATGGAGGGAGTAGAGTTTGTGAAGGTGGATGAGTTTAAATACCTGGGATCATCAGTACAGAATAATGGGATTGTGGAAAGAGGTGAAGAAGAGAGGCAGGGGTGGGGGTGGGTGGAAAGAGTCAGGGGTGATTTGTGACAGACAGTATCAGCAAGAGTGAAAGGAAGATCTACAGGAAGGTAGTGAGACCAGCTTTGTTTTATGGACTGGAGATGGTGACACTGACCAGAAAGCAGGAGACAGAGCTGGAGGTAGAGTTAAAGATGTTAAGATTTGCACCTGTGTGATGAGGACAGACAGGATTAAATGGGGGACATTAGAGGGTCAGCCCCAAGTTGGACGGCCTTGAGACAAAGTCAGAGAGGTGAGGGTTGTGTGGTTTGGACATGCAGAGGAGAGATGCTGAGATATTGGGAGAAGGATACTAAGGATAGAGCTGCAGGTAGAGGAAAAGAGGGGAAAGGGCCCAAGCGAAGATTTATGGATGTGGTGAGAGGGACATGCAGGTGGATGGGTGTGTAATAGAACAAGATGACAAGGACAGAAAGATATGGAATGATGATCGGGTGTGGCAACCCTAACGGGAGCAGCCTTTTTCAGTCCTTTGCTACTGTCTTCCAATGCCAACATGCCAATAGCTCAATTTTAAATTTATTGTATTGGAAATCCATTCTTGTAAGGACTGTACACTTTCATGCACCAGAAACATAGTATTGGCGTCAGTTGTAGGTTTTGCATTCAGTCCACAGTAGTAGACACAAAAGTAAACATTTCCATCAGACTTATACACCCAAATCACTGCAGATGCCCAGGCTGAGATAGAAGCCCCAGGAAACCATCTTGTAAAATACAATCAACCCACCTTGAGTGACCTTTCTCTTCTTTGAAAAAACCCCGTAAGCTCTTTGATGGACACAAACTTTGTTGATGGTGTTTATGTGATGGCAAATAACATCCATATGGGTCAAATCTGTCTGTCTGTCCTTAGACCATCTTCTTAAAACATGCTGTACCTCAAAGGGTTTAAAACAAATATTATCTCCCCACTGGACTAATATCCCCAACATGTATCAAGATTTATTTAATTTCTGCCAGTAATTACATGTCCTGTTTCCCCAATCACAGATCCCCAGGGTAAAGATGATATCATTTGCCCAAGTGGAATACAGGTCAAGATTTTGGCACCAGAGATTAATTTTAGATTAAATAAAACAAACTATATAAC
This sequence comes from Polypterus senegalus, assembly GCF_016835505.1. Lineage (NCBI taxonomy): Eukaryota > Metazoa > Chordata > Cladistia > Polypteriformes > Polypteridae > Polypterus > Polypterus senegalus. The sequence goes on from NW_024377824.1 coordinate 18,669, forward strand.
CCCAAAGAGAAATTACATGCATACACCAGTAGAAACATAAAAATCAGATATAAATGTATATGACAGTGTCACAAGGGAAAAGACATTGACAGATAAAGAGTTGGGGCAGCCACCCGTATATTGTGGTATCCCGCTGCAAAAGTCGTTTTCAGCACAATACAGAGCACTGGAAATCACACAACCGAGTCCAAAACAAGACTAAAGAAACAAAGGAAAAGGGCAGGTTTTAAAGGGGAGACAGGAAGTGGTCGTATGGATCCGCACGGGTCTTCCACCATTGGCTCAGGCCGAGGTGACATCAGAGGGACTGGAGCTGGTGGGCGACTTCCATTGGCCTCAGTCCCGAAGTGATGTCCCGTGATCCAGGTGAAATCCCCGGGATGGTCCACAGGCAAGGGAGAAAAGAGTCAGTGCACTCCCACACCCGGCATGCCCCAACGCCTTCACTCAAGCCCTTTAGCTGCCTCCCATGCGCTGTGTGACAAGGCCCCCTTAGCCCAGTCCGCGGGTTGGCGACCCTAACCGAGGAGGTGCTGGGAAACCGGAAAGAGCATCAGCGTTGGCGTGGGGAGCCCGCGATGAAAAGTGAAAACTTTATGGGCAGGTCAAAAAACCCGGGGGACCCGCTGGGTTCGACTCTTTTGAGGGCCATCCACGTGGGTGCAAGGTCCGTGACAAGGGTGATCCGCCAACAGGTAGTACCTCAGCTGAGTAATGCCCCTTTTCCAGAGCCTCCCTACCCAGCATACCTTCCCGTCCAACAGTTTCCCAGAACATGATGGGGGGCTACACCATGATTTCACACGGCGCCAGGCCGTGTCGGCCCGGCCTAGGATGAAAAAAGAAAAA
>NW_024377825.1:0-7363 GCF_016835505.1 Polypterus senegalus
GCAGAGGAAAGACCAATTTTAAATTACCAGGGTGGAAAAGATGTACCTAAAAGAGTGTCACAGTCCACCAGGGAGTGAACAGTGGAACCCCCAAACAGGGGTTCATGGACAGACATCGGGAAAAAGCCCACAAGCAGAGCTCAGGTTCCTGATAAGGGCAACCTACTATATCCTACCAGGGTCCCCAGAGTCTGCATTGTTTTGGAAGCAAAAACAGCACCTACACTGTAACAACATCAATCAAGCCCTAACACATCCTTTCAAGGTTCTGACACATGGGAGTTTCAGGTGGTGGCAACATCCTGATAAAATTGGCAAAAAGAGAGAAAAGAGCAAGTACTCAGATCTGGCAGCAGAATGCTGGTTAATGCATCTGGCTTGAATCTGCTTATTCTTTGTTGCTCTCAATATTTTGAACCTTCCGTTAACACCAATATTTTATCTGCTCCTATTTTGTTTTTGTCATCTCCTTTTTTCTCTTGCTTTGCCCTCTGAACATTATTCTTTGCAAGTTTTATAACACACCTGGAGTTAGGCCATCTGGTCTGATAATTTCTAATAATTGTAATCTGTTTGTCACTAAGGTATTCAGTGGAAAAAAATATTTTAAAGAGAAAAGGAAACATTTGAAAATCTATTTATATTGTATTTTTAATTGATTTCATGTCTTTTCACAGTGAAGCACCATCCAAAAGAACTTCACAGGTTTAAGGATAGAACTTTTTTATAAATGAAGCACAGGCAGACTAGCTGGGGTTGCTCCACAGTGAGCCCAGGTTGATAGCCTTAGGCATTTATTTAATAGAAATGGATTTCATTCATCTATAGAAGAATGTTTTGTCCAGCAATATAAGAATTGTAGTTACTATCAGAATCAATCTAACTGGAATAACTGAATTAGAGAGCTTTGATGGTTTTTTTGTCTTTTTTGGATTCCTACAAAATAGGCTATAAAGTTTTACTTATTGATTTTTGTTGGTCACAAATTTAAAAAAACTAGTGGGATCAAAATAAAATAAACACTATTTCTGCTTCTTAATATTAGGACATCAAAATCTATTTCTTCTTCTTACTACTAGATATTTTGCAGTGAAGAAAAGCAGGACATTTGAATGACTTCTTCAAATATATTTTACCATTTGCAATTTAGAATACACCTCAGCAGGTTTCAGGTTCTGTATTCAATTTAGGGAAAATTTTTTTGGTTGTTTATCATGAATCATTATACCATTTTCTTTTAAAAACAGTACAATTTTACAAACCTCAATAAAACGTTAGGCTTTGTTTCAATGTCCCCCTGTTCTTAACCCAAAAAAAACCCAAAGAAAAAAAAAAAATATTTTTCGTAATTTAGTGGGAAAACTTTTTATCAGGAAAAGCCAGTTTAGTCCCTTAAAAATTTATCATGATTACTAATCTATTTTTTTATGTTTTTTTTTAAAAAAAATTTGGGATATGCATTCAAAGATTTGTAAAACTGTATAATATAAAAGAAAAACCCCCTCCATTGGGAGAGACAAGGACAGAGCGGGAGAGGAGTGGAGGTGGTGAAAAAAAAAAAGAATAAAAAAAAGAAAAAGGGTTTGACAATACTACTGGGGGATTTTATTATAAAGAAAGAAAGATTTGTTATTCAAAGGCTGATTCTCCAATTATATTATTTTTAATATAATTTTAAATATATTTATATTAAATTGTACCCCTGCAAACATGGCGGAATCCACCCCAATGGAGTAAAATTTTGTAAAAGTTGAGGGAATTTAGGGTAATTGTAAAAGCTTATTAGGTCAAAATTAATGAATGCAGTAATTGTTGTCCTGTTGAAAAGTGTTTATGTGTTTGTTCACCCGTTTAGGAGTTTGGGTTATAAGAGTTGATTGTTAAATGTAAATAGTCACCAATCAATGGAAATTGGCTCTGTATGATTGAATGTTATTCAATGAGTTTTAAGCTTTTGTTTTATTGTTTTATTGTGCAAAAATAAAATCAAGGACAGAGAGGTAATTGCTAGATTCTATCTAAGCAATTGTGGAGTTTTTGGGGTGCTCGGGTTTTTAAAGGGACCAGTCCATCTAAAGAGGCTAGGTGATTTGACTGCGCTGCAATTTTTACCCCGACGGCTTGAAAAAAGGTACGGCAGAGTGGCTCTATCTTTAAAGACTCTCGCCCCTTTGGGCAACATTGAGTGTTGAGGGGGAAACCCCAGGCTGTTTTAGAAGGCGCGTTATGGACAAGCTTGGAAGAAGTTGAGGGTGCCATCTTAAGAACGTTAGCTAAGGTGCTTATCATTGGGAAGGGGTCCGGCGAGAGGAACGAGGAAACCCGGCCTGATGGTGCCATTTCCGGACAGGTTCGCGGTTTTTAAAATCGCCAGAGTGGGCGTGGGGCTGCCCGCAGGGGATACCAGTGTTACCAAAGTCGGCGGTCCCTTCCACGGTCACCTGCTAAGCTCCCGCATTACAGCCGGATTGGCGCCCTTAGAGCCATACCTTGCAAATGGATCTGGCGATACACAATGAGTGGAACCTGAGGATTGACACGGCCGCGGAGGGTCCGACTTCAGGTACTCATTGATCTGCCACGGGAAAAGTGTTGCGTGATCTTCAGGCTCTCACGCTGCTCTCACTCTCCTTTGGACACAGAACTTCAGCAGAATGCAGCAGAAAAGCTGACTAGCCCGGCGTCAGGCGTGAAGGTGAGGTGTAGGGCCTTTGCGCGACATCAGTATTACGAAAAGGTTACCCTACTTTCGACAGCAGTGAGGAAACTCAGTCTTCATGTTTTCCCTGGGCCTCACCCAGACGTCTTAGCCAGCATGTCTGTCTATCGTCACCCGAGATTTGGCGAGGCATTTTACGAGAGGCTGGCGGGTTGAAGAGGTACTACAGGCTGAGTCACCAGACAGGCGAAGCTGCCCCCGATGACTAACAAGAGCAGTTGAGCGAGAGGGGGAAGGGCCCCGTCTGGTAGTGGAGGTCAGCGCGCCCAACAACATCAACCCCGACAGGACAGCGGAAAGACTGCTGTTTTGATGCGGAGAACCAGAGCACTTGCCAGGGGATTGCCCTGCCCAGTCCTTCCTCGTACAGCATCGCAGGGAAAGCGACATCGGTGAGGCCGTAGGGACCCTGGCTCCGTTTTCAGCACCCTCACAATGACTGCTTTAAGGTTAGGCTTGGATTTTCCACTGGACTATACCTAGACTGCACTATTGCCGGAAAACCATGCAGTGCTTTAGTGAACACGGGGTCCACTATTTGTTTTCTGAAAAGTGTTGCCGAAACCGCCTAGTCTTCTTCAGAGGCTGGCCCCCACAAATAGGCGAACTACGCACTGTGGGGTGAGCGGACAGTAATGCCTGGAAAGAAACTGTTATCTGTTTTGGGAGGGCCAGAGACCAACCCGAATTCTGGTTTGTGTTGGGACATTAAAGACCAGTGCATTTGGTTGGACTTTTGGCCCACTGGGGAACCGTGTTGATGTGTCGGGCCGTCCTTTGTTTGGGTAATGAGACTGTGCGCTCTGGTCGGGCTGGAACCGTCCTGGAAGGACTGCCAGAGTGGATTCACCTGGACACCACTGCTCACCGGCTCCCACCATTGTTTGAAGTGGCAGGTTCAAGAGAACCCCAGGAGAGAAACCTGGACAGTCAAAATTATCGCATGACCCCCATCAGCTGGGGCGGTTGCAGCTGTGGGGGAATTGGGCCATCAGTGGTGAACATCTGACCCGGGCCCCAAGGAGAACTCAGAAATTACTGACGACATGTAAACTTTTTTGGGCCGAGGAGGAGGACTGCACGAACCTCGTAGTAAAACACCACATGACACTGCCGCCGCTCCCATTGTTTGCCCCACCGATTGCCTCTTGCAAAGCGCCAAGCTCCCGAAGAATGATTCGCAGATGGAAACCCAAACGCATCGTGAGCCGGACGTCCCTGGGCGCACCCATGGTCATGGTGCAGAAGCGGGGTTGGCCCTTGGACTTTCATAAATTAAATCGTCACTCAAAAAGACTCTTACCCACTGCCCGCCGATGATGCATTGGATCCGTGGCTGGATCCGTTGGTTCAGCACCTTAAAACTAGAGTGGATATTGCTGAGTAGAACTGGCAACAGAGGACCGACCAAAACTGCATTCACCATCGGAAAAAGGGCTGGGCAGTTTGGTAATCCCGTTTGGACTTTGTAATGCACCGGCCATTTTTGAAGACTAATGGAGCGGCCCTAAAGACATTTCCCCAAACCCGTTGTGGCCCTATTTAGATGATCTGTTGATTCATGCCAGAGACTTTGACCAGGCTGTACAATTTAGGAGGTCCTGACCGCCATTAATAGGCCGGGTTGCGGTTGAACCTGAAATGCAATCTTCTAAGCCCGACAGACCGTTTCTGGGCCGTTCAGGAGTGGGGTGGCTACAGACCCAGCAAAGGTGGCTGCCGTGAGCAACTGGCCCCACCAGCCAACATCACCCGAACTGCGGGCTTCCTGGGTTTAGCCCTCATATTACAGGAGGTTTGAAAAACTTTTTCAACCATTGCCAGCCTGCACCCCACTGAGTAAGGGGGCCCGCAGTTTGGGTGGGGCGGGGGGACTGACAGCCGCTTTCCAACAATTAAGGCTGCCCTCGTCCCAAGCGCCTGTCCTGGTGTACCTGACCCCAACCAACCTGCAGGTGGACACTGGCGCTAGCAATGTGGGGGTTGGGGCCGTGCCTCACAGAAGGGAGGCTGGAGAGGTGGTGCTTATTACAGCTGCAGCCTCAGTGACGGAGGGGGAATTACTGTGTCACTTTGGCGGGAACTGTCAGTGATCCCCGCGGTACGGGACTTTGGCCCTACCTTGGGCACTAGGTTCGCCTCTTGGACCCCGCCATGCTAGCCCCCCACCTGGATGTTGAATTTCCGCAACCAGAGGGCCAAGTGGAAGGGGGATGGAGATTCTACAGGAATATGACTTTGAGATACAGCACCGACTGGACCCGGCAGCATCACGCTGATTCCCTCCAGCGTCCATGCCTCAGCAATGAATGTCGATATTGCCGACAGGAAGAAAGGGGTCTGGGGCCATCGTCAGCATCCGCGGATAGATGACACTGTTGGGGAGGGGACGTTCACTATTGACCAATTGGGCAGTTACGAGGACGACCAAACGCTAGAAAGGTAAAGAGCTGGTTGGAACACAAGAGCGTCGACTGGCAAACCAAAGCGTCACAGGGGCCTGAACTCAAACTACTACACTCCCAGTGGCTGGAGGTTGCGATGGCGTAATCTAAAGGGGGTGGGGAGCACCGGGGGAATTGACGACTACAACTGCTGGTTCCCCGGCTTTGCGTGCCCAGGGTCCTCCAATGGGTCCATGGACCCGGGTGGATCCGGACACTACGGAAACGCTAAGACATGCGTCGACTACGGCGGCGGTTTTATTGGCCGGTTTTCGGCAAGGCGGAGCTGCACGTCCACTGCTGTGACATCTGCACTGCCAAAAGGACCGGTCCCAAACGTTCTCCAGCCATTGCAGCAATACCTTGTCGGGGCACCCGCGGAGAATTGGAGTGGGCGACGGTCCTTTTCCTGAGCGGAAACGGTCAACCGTTTTGGTAGCAATGGATTACTTCACCAAATGGCCAGAGGTATGCAGTTCGGGTCAGAGTGCCTCCACAGCGCTCAAAACAGTGGATGAAATGTTCACTTGATTTGGAGTTCGGGCGAAACCGTTTGTTCAGGGGGGTGTGTCAGCGAGTGAAAGACCAGGACCACCCCTTCACCCAAAGTGATGGATTAGTGGCGATTTAATGCACCTGGCCACTCAACTGGCAATCCTGACCAGTCAACACCAAGCGGGACTGGGACCAACATTTGCTCTGGTCCTGTGGGCAATTCGGACAGCAGTGCAAGAATCGAGCCAATGCACACCAAAGGCTGATGTTTGAGGGAACCTGCGCCAGTGGATTTGGTGTTGGCTTCGCCCCTGGCCAGTTGTTGGTGGGCCGAAAAGGTTTTTTAGCGGTTAAAGGGGGCTGGAAAACCGTTCATCGACGGCTAGGGGAGGCCTTGGAGGCTGGGCTACCGAAGCGACTACGACACGGGCTCATGGCCCGGCCCCTGGAAAACCCGGGGACAAAGTGTGGGTATTTTGCCCGCAACGGAACGGGGGCTGTCTCCCAAAAATTTAAATCAGCATTGGGAGGGACCTGGAGAAATTTTGGACAAAATTTGAGGTAGTTTTCCAGTCCGAATCCTGGGCGGGGGCAGGAGTGGTGCGGCGGGGCGGTTGGCCACCACCCCTGGCCCCAGAACAAGACGATCAAGAATACAAGGCTCCAACCTCCACCCCAGCGAGACAACGGGCAGTCTGGGCCCAGGCCACGGTAATGGCAATCCGGCAGGCGGAGCGTGTCCGTCGCCGGCCAGGACACTTGCTTTCGATTTTTTCTGTGATAAGTAGGGTTGTGGGGAACTAACCCTCTTGGGAGGGGCTTTTGTAGGACCCCCCGGCGCGCTGGCGGGGGGGCGCTCTGGGTTTTATGTAAATAGTTTGTGGGGAATTATGGGTGAATTTATTAAAGCTTATTGTTGTGTCAAAATTAACTAGAGGCGTAATTTCTGTCCCTTTTTAAGTGTTTTATGTTTTGCTCAACCCGATAGGGTGGGTTGGTTATAAGCCGCTGGGTTTTGTAAATGTAAATAGTCACCATCAATGGGAAAGATGGCTCTGTAAATGAACCTTGACCATGGCTATGCAATGAGTTTTAAGCTTTGTTTTACTGGCTATCTGTTAATAAAAATACAACAGGCGAACTGTATCATTGCTGATTCTATCCCAGCAATTTTGCGAACACTTTCGAGTGCGGGTTTTGGGACCCCGAAGATCGTTATGTAAAAAAGCTGGGTGCAGCCGTGCTTAACGCTGGCAATCCGCCAACCCGCCTTGGGAGGTGCCCGGCAAGCGTCTAAAATCTTTAAAGACTCACCATGGGTCACTGCTATATTATATATAGTGTAGAATGTTACATATTACATTCAAGCATCTGAGTTGAGTCCATCTATTGTATGGGTGGTTACCTACTGGGTTTCATGTGATTGGTCTGCCAGTGGCGAAACATCCCATAGGCCCTCTCAGTAGCGGAGTCATGAATGTTCAAGTTTTTAACATAAAAGGTATCAACAGGTGTTTTTTTTTTTTAAATGCCCTTTGAGTCATTTTTACACCAATCAATTGCGAATAATAGGTGATCCTTTTTAATTAAACGGTTTTAAATCCCGCGAAAAAATGGAAAGTACCTAACTTTGTACTGTTTTTTGTAATGATATTTTTTGCAGCCTTTCACGTTCACGGTCATCCGGTTTTTAAAAAACCCCCCA
>NW_024377826.1:0-18748 GCF_016835505.1 Polypterus senegalus
TCTATCTATTATTATCTATCTATCTATCTTCTATCTATCTATCTATCATATAGTGCCTTTCATATCTATCTATCTATCTATCTATCTATCTATCTATCTATCTATTATCTATCTATTCTATAAGGACAGTGTTAAGTAGGCGTGTAGGTGGCCACAAATGGCTTGATAGAATCCGTCTTACCTGTCTTTCTCTTAATTCTAACTGCTACGCAGATCGGCCATTCCTCCTGATTAATTCCTTCTCCCTAGTTTAATTTTGGCAGTCAGACCCATCATTGGCTAATGACTGGATCAATTTCAGACGGAGACTTCCAGATCCACCCACAAAGGATGCTACCGTCAATCACCACCTTAGGTTCACAGTCCTGTCCTGAAAAAGCTCCACCACCTGAATGTAAGCATGTGGAAGCCCAGGCAGTGATGAGCAGCACACAAAAAAGAACAGACAACCAACGTACAATACAAAGCACATAAGTAAAATGTTATTATTACAATATACTTTATGTGGCAGTGCTACAATATGAATCAAACATTCATCCTGTCTTGGTTCCTGTCTAGACTAAGACTAATTTTTAATGTCTTATCGTGGAGACATTTTGAATATTGATGTACAGCGCTATCTTAGTGATTCTCTCATCGATGCGACCCTATAAAGGGTCATACTATCCTACATTTTGAATACTAACATGCAGTGTTGTTTTAGTGATTCTTGTATCAACCATCGCCAAAGCAAACTCCAGAAGTTCTGGCTCGCAGGCTCACATGACATCATCAACACAGCCCTATAAAGGGTCATATCATGCGTCTTTTTGAAATCCGTGTTTGGGCAAATCTTCTTGATGTTTTCATTCTGGATGTTCTGGCTTACGATTCTGATTCTTGTCTCACATTTCTGGCTTGAGGAAAAATCGCTTTGTCTCATTGGTTTTGACCCTCGTGTACTCCGTATCGTTCCTGTTTCATCTACTGATCCCAAAATAAAAATTATTCTGTGTCAACAGTACAGCATGCTTCAGCTCCCTGCCATAGATTACACTCCCAAATGTTTTAAGCGAAAATGAATTACAATGGCTTTTTAAAAGCTGCTTCTACCTTAAAATTTTAATTTGTCTTCTCTCTATTATATTAAAAAATCCTTTGACAAGAAGAGATTTTATGGAGACAAGACTTTTTGGAAAAGATTATTTCAAGTCCCGCGAGATGAGACTTTTGCCTTGAGATTTTTTCCAAGTCCTGCCCTCCTCTCAACCATATTCAACCACACAGTCCTCCACCTCTCATTTGTGAGAATGCTTTTTGTCAGACACATCTCCGTGTCTCTCAGCTCTTATAAATTTTAACGTTTCCTTACTTAAAGTTCCTAAATAAAGAAGCGTGATTGTGTCCAAATCTATTGAACAATTTGATCACAAAGGGTTATCAACAGAAAAATGAGTACACGGGCAATCCTAGCACGAGAAACGATGAAGTCAAACAAATTAACGCCTAAAATGACGATTGGTTACACGCAAATTGGATATATGCTATCAATACACTATGCTGAAACAGTTGGTGGTGATGGTGCGGAAGATGAAAACATCAGCTACAATATCATGAAGAATATCTACAACCGATAACACCGTCTGGTCTTCCACGCACAAATTACTGAAAGAAGGATGCATCCAAGAAGGTAATGTGGTAGATCTTCAGGGATGACATCAGACACCAAAGGAGATCTTGATATGCCATTCGTATTAAAACGTTAACAGTTTCCTCTTATAATAGCTTTTGCAAAGACAATTAACAAATCACAGAGACAAACATTCGAAAAAGTCATTTTATTTAATAGAGAGTGTCAGGGATGTCGAGGGGCAACCACCCAGCCGGGACGCCGTGAGGGACTGGATGTGGGTCTGCGCCCACCCTGGATCACGTGGGGGCCACCACCCTGGTTGCTTTGGGGGCCACGGGTTGAGGAGCATGGAAGCCCCACCCTGCAGGGGCCCGTGGTCACCGCCAGGAGGTGCCCGATGCCTTGGGACCTGTTACGCCACACCGGAAGTGCTGGGGAAGATTTAAAGGACACCCGCTGAGCTGCCGGGAGAACAGCGGCACTTCCAGCGCTGGGGCTGGCCAACGAGTGTCGGGAACACCTGGAGCTCATCCGGGATATGGATAAAGGGCCGTCTCCTTCATTCAAGGCTGAGTCGGGTGGAAGAAGGGCCAGGCACGAGAGGAGTGTGGAGGCGGCCGGAGAAGAAGGATTGAGTGGCCAGGACTGTGTGTTGGGGTTTGTGTTGTGTGTGGCTGAGTGACTATTACCTTTGTAAATATTGTAAAATAAACGTGTGGTGGTGATAAACAACATGTCCGCCTGTCTGTGTCCGGGCCGGGTTCACATCTGGCGTAGTCGGCAGGATGCTCTGCCTGTTTCAAGGTGGGGACCTGATTTATGTAATCTTGTTGTGGCGCCGGAGCAGCGAGGGATCCCACCAGCGTGCGTGGGAGCTGCGTGCACAGGAACCCCCGGACTGCCAGGGGTCCGCGAGGAGAGCCGTTTTCCCCTATTGCGGGCTGGTGGCGTGCAAACCATGAGTGCAGTGGTCTCCGAGGAGCGCCATTGCTGGAGCGCCGGAGACGCTGCGACCAGATAGGCCACGCGAAGAGGCGTTTCCTGGGTTGGACGGACCCAGGAGGTGAGTTCCTGCCTATGGCAGCTGGCCCTTGACGCTGGGCGTGGCCACGGGGAGTGTCGAACACCTGGAGCTCATCCGGGATATGGATAAAGGGCCATCTCCCTTCATTCAAGGCTGAGTCGGCGGAATAAGGAAGAGCACGAGAGGAGTGTGGAGCGGCCGGGAAGAAGGCATTGAGTGGCCAGGACTGTGTGTTGGGGTTTGTGTTGTGCACAGACTGAGTCTGAGTGACAATTACCTTTGTAAATATTGTAAAATAAAGCGTGTGGTGGTGATAAACAACATGTCTGCCTGTCTGTGTCCGGGCCGGGTTCACAAGAGAAAGAAACTAAATTCAATCACGGGCAGTTATACGTTGTGTTGATGCATATGTAACAATTCCCATGAAAATACACATCTATTTAAATTGTGCATCCACATCCCTATATCGCAGCGCAGAACCGCAAAGAGGCTAACACGTAGTGCTGGCTCAGCGTTGGTGAGTGAAGCGAGCAAGCCCCCAGTAATAATAATAGTAACATCTGTCTCATTTAAAATTGTCCAGAATGTTTCCGAGGGCAAGATCCAACCTGTGACGCTGCATCGAGCTCCAGCCTCACTGGGCCACATGTTCTGGGCCTGTGCCAAATTACATCATTCTGGACCAAAACCTTTAAATGCCTTTCAGACAGCACTTGTGTCACAATCCCATCTAATCCATTAAGAGCTGTGTTTGGTGGGCTCACAGAGGGCTTAAAGTGGAGAAGGAATAACAAACTGTAATGGCCTTTACTACACTATTATCACGTAGACTTATCCTGCTCATCTGGAAGAATCCTAACTCTCCTATTCTAAGTCAGTGGGTAACTGATGTTCTATACTATGTGACATTGGAAAAATCAAATTGCACTTAGAGGATCTGTACAAACATTTTCAAAACCTGGCAGGATCTGATCAATAACATTTTAGAATATGCTTTTAAAGCACTGAGGAACAGATTCTCTCCCCATTTTTCTTCTACATTTATTTTTATTCACTTATTCACTCATAGATTTACTTACTAAACTAGCTTTAAGTTTTATTCTGCTGCCCATGCTCTCTTTCTCAGGGGTGGGGGTTGATTTGTTTTCAATCCTATTTTTGTAAAAATGTATCTATTTGTATGGAATGATTACAATAAAATCAATAAAATAAAAAAATAATTATAATAATACATTTTATTTATAGAGCACCTTTCCCATGCTTTCTCTTAAATGCCAGTTTACAAGCAACAATCCAAACCTTATATTGTAATCTACATACCATCTGTTTTGGGAGACTCTCTGTGGCAGTTAAAATAAAATTCAGAAAAACTCAAATAGGATCTGCTCTCTGTGGACCACTAGGACCTCAAGAATTGTGAGTGAAAGAAAAGCAGGTTAGATTGAAAAGGATGTAATTATTGTTCTAACTTACCTTGATGAGAGTGAACCTTGCTGCAAAACCAAAAACAAATGGAAGTATGAATATTTTGTACCAACAACAACAGCAGCAATTTATTTCTTGTAAAGCCAATAGTCAAACAGTGGGCTTTAACAGGCCCCTTTAGTTTGACAGACCAAGAAGACAAGGAAAGACTCCCAAAAGTAGGGGAAAAGGAACCCCTCCAGGATTTGTTTCCTGCCTTGTGCCCTTTGTTGGCTGGGAATGCCTCAGCAGACCCCCATGAACCTGTAGTTAGGATATAGCGGGTTGGTTAATGGATGGATGGATGGAAAAAAGGAACAAATCTTGGGAAAGGCAATTCAGAAAGAGAGAGACCCCCTTCCAGGTAGGTTGGGTGTCAAAAAAGTAAAATACAAAGCACAAAACAGAACACAAGTAGTCTTCTTCACAGAGACAACTTTTAAATAGGCCAGAGCCTATAGCCTTGAACATAGGAAAGGCACTATATAAATAAAATGTATTATTATTATTAATGTCAATTTTGTTGAAATAAGCAACTGTTGTAGAATTCTGGATTTGTTATGTCATTCTCCAACGGCTATATCCCAACCACAGGGGCACGGGGTCTGCTGGAGCCAATCCCAGCCAACACATGGCGCAGGCAGGAACAAACCCTGGGCAGGCGCCAGCCAACACATGGCACACACACACGGACAATTTAGGATCACCAATGCACCTGACCTGCATGTCTTTGGACTGTGGGAGGAAACCCACGAGACACGGGAGAACATGCAAACTTCACGAGGGAGGACTCAGAAGCGAACCCGGCGTCCTTACTGTGAGGCAGCAGCGGTACCACTGCGCCATCGTGTTGCCCATTTTGGATTTTAATGTATAAAACTATGTCATTAATTTGTATTTATTGCATGCCTTGTATGTGGAATGTCGCTGGTATGTTGCTGGCTGAATCAAAGCAGATTTCCATTGTGGATAGGAAAAGGTAAACTAACTAACTAACTAACTAACTACTAACTTCTAACTAACTAACTTACTAACTTACTAACTTACTACACTGAATACAATAGATAAATAAGTAACACACCCCTCAGTTCGGAAGTCTCCAGCGACTTGTTTTGCTGCACGATGAGCTCTTGCAGTCATGAAGCAAGCAGTCTCGATTTGAACTGGAGAGCTCTTGTCTTCTTGTGGTATGGTCTGTGGTTTGCAAAGTGCATACTATAGATTTGTTAGTTACTTCCTTTTAAAGCTCATTTATTCAAATAATACAAAAAAAGCAGCATGTATGCAAAGCCCATAAATAGCCACCTTTAGTTGACAAGGACGAGAATTTTTAAAAACACATGTAATAACGAAGGCTTGAGTTTCACAAAAGGCCTCTTTGACCCTCCACTACAAAATGTGGCAGAGTGAGCGATGCGATGGATGAATTTCTGCTTGTTTAAAAGTTGCTGCTTGTCTCATTTCATAGCGGTGTTAGTTTTGCATAAGCCGTGGAACAAGCAACTCCTCCTGCTAGATGTGACTAAACAGTGACAAAAATACTGGCCTCGAGAGATGTCAGCCAATGTCAGTTATAGCAGTGGCACACAGATCCGGCATCCTGTATTCGAGTCCTACACCACTTGTTGTCTGTGGGGGGCTTCGTGCCTTTTTAGGAGCTTCCACCATCTTGAAGACATGTGTGTCTACCCAGCTGGCAGTTTTTACATGGAGCCAGAGAGGGATGGACTGCACCGTGTCCTGTCTTGCTCTTAGTACAGCCAGGACAGACTCCAGCTTTAGGCAACCTGAGCATTTCTGGAAAATAATAATAATAATAATAATAATAATTCTTTTACATTTATAGTGCTTTTCTCACCTTGAGCGCTTTACACAGTTAGTAGGGAGCCATTTCAACCGTCACTATTGTCAGTATCCACCTACATGACACGACAGCAGCCATTTTGTGTCGCTCATCACAAATTGGCTGTTAGGTGATGAAGTGATGGCGCAATTAGGGACAGGGGGTGATTGGGGGCCAGAATGACCAGGCCATGGTGGCAATTAGCCTGGATACAACCTACTCTTTACAAAGGATGCCGGAGATATTTTATGACCACAGAGATTCAGGACTTCAGTTTTATGTCTCATTTTACAGCAGTATCTCCGTCAATGCACTGGGGCATTGGGATCCACACACACACCACAGGGTAAGCGCCCCCTGCTGGCCGCACCATGAAACAATTGAACTGTGATGACTGTCCAGCAAAGATATGAATAAGAAAGGGGTTTGGGTTTATTTAGCTTTGACGATGCGTCCCCTGTGGATATGCCTTGTCTCCACTCATACCTCAGATGAGAGACTGTATTCTCCATCCTCTCGGCTTCTCCACTCGCCCCTTTTCACTTTTCTTATCATTCTGAGGGCAAGTTTTTGTAACTTAGGATGTCGGCCTGTCGGTGGTTCTAGAAATGCATCCATTTTGTTACTTGGTACCAAAACATCCAAACCCTACCACAGAAGGTTGTATGCTTGCAGGGTCGCCTAACCATTTTTCTAAAGTTTTTGTCTCAATGCCTTCAATTTGGGTCTATAATTTAGATTATTTGTTGTCCGATTATTCTGGGATACTTTATATTATAAATTTTTTATTTTGTTTCAAGTTTAAAATGAGTCTCAAGTTTAGTGATTATTTTCTTATAAACTGTTTTCTGTCATTCAATTCTTTAATTTGAGATTGAGATTTTGTATTTTAGCCCATTTCTAAGATTTTGTCATACATAACTTTGTTTTGTCTCAATTTCTTATTATGTTCTAAATTAGTCTTTTAAGGCATCTCTGAAAGGGTTAGGGTTAGGCTTAGGGTTAGGGACGTGAGCCTTACAGCTAAGCTCTGGCACACAGACCCAATCATTAGAAGCTAATTCTAATTCTGGTAATTTAATTGTCATGAACACTTAAACATTAAAAAATTATTTTTTCATTAAGGCCATGTGGACAATAAATGTCTAGCTTTGAAGGTGTTAAGCTCTCTGCTTCCCACTTCCATTTTCCAACGTCTAATTTTGCCTCTAATGCACAACCTTCTCCTCTCCCTTTCCTAAATTCTTATATAATTTGTCAGTCAGTCATTTCCCAACCCGCTATATCCTAACACAGGGTCACGGGGGTCTGCTGGAGCCAATCCCAGCCAGCACAGGGTGCAAGGCAGGAACAAATCCCGGCAGGCACCAGCCCACCACAGGCACACACACCAAGCACACACTGGGGACAATTTCAGATTGCCAATGCACCTAACCTGCATGTCTTTGGACTGTGGGAGAAAGCCCACATAGACATGGGGAGAACATGCAAACTCCATGCAGGGAGGACCCGGGAAGCGAACCCAGGTCTCCTTACTGCAAGGCAGCAGTGCTACCCACTCCACCTGCTCCCTATCTAATTTGTAATTCTTTTTAATAATGCATTCAATCTGCTCCTGAGTGCTTCAGATTGCTATTTGTGTTGCTTCAGCTCATGAAATAGCATCTTTCTAATTCTTTCATAACTTCTGAGTCAGGGTTGTTGGGGTTAGGGTTAGAATGAGCGGAGGGAATAATAGAAGGGCGTAAGTCTGAAATGTCAGATGAAGGTAAAAGCGATTTCAGTGGCCATGGTGTGCTCATTCAGGTATATAATTAAATCAAAATCTGTATCAAGGAAGATTCTGCACCTGATGAGGAAGAAGTCCATCTTATTACATTATTCTGAAGTCAGTCAGTCAGTCATTTTCTAACTCGCTTAGCCCTGAACAGTGTCACTGAGGTCTGCTGGAGCCCATCCCAGCTAGCAGAGGGCACAAAGCAGGAACAAACCGGAGCAAAGCAGGGCGGATCACACACCCAACCAGACAACCAACTGCCAATTTAGGATCGACAATTCACTTGCATGTCTTTGGAAACCAGAGCACCGGAAGAGACCCACACAGACACAAGGAAAGATGCAAACTCCACACAGGAGGACCCGGGATTTGAACCCTGGTCTCCTTACAGTGAGGCAGCAGCACTACCACCATGCCACCATGCCACCATGCGTCGCTATTCTAAATCTGCTGGTAGTGTGAAGGACCTGTTTGGACCACTGTGAGAATACCAGAACAAATCAGAATGTCGAGATAAGATGTAGACATTCAGTACGTCAAACCAATCAGCAGCATTCAAATTTGGGAAACCACCCCATTATTTGGCAAGATTTATACTATTTCGCCCGCATAAAATACAGATTGCATACGTTTTTTAGGAACAATTTAATTAACTTATTTGCTCATTTTATTGAATTGTTAAGTGAAAGTCATGATAAGCTGAACTGTTTGCAAACTCATTTAGAAATACTGTATGTATAGTGAATGGTGGCGCTCTTTTAAAACACGTCAATTGAAAAAATCTGCTATGTAAAACAAGGTTGATAAACTGCATCGTTAATTATCCATCATCCATCCATTATCAACCCAGCTATTCCTAACTACAGGGTCACGGGTTCTGCTCCAGCCAATCCCAGCCAACACAGGCGCAAGGCAGGAAACAAACTCGGCAGGCGCCACCCACAGATCGGTTAATTATTTTATTCCTTATTCATTGTCATTAAAAAGTGACTAAGTTAGGTCACCCTTCATATTGTCTATTTTAAAAGTCTTTGGTTTTGCACCCCAGCTTTACTGGCAGCGATAAGGCCTCAGGAATCAATGGCCTGTTTAGAAAGATAAATATTGTTTCATTAAAGAAATATCTGCTTTCTGCTTTTCTGTTTAAAACTATTCATGTGAAAATATCCTTGCAATGAAACAAAAACTTGCTTACTTACTGTCTATTATTATTATTATTATTTTGTATTATTATTATTATTATATGGTGTCCACATGTGCACATGGGACACAGGTGATGGGCCCGAGTAAGTGTGATAACCTGCCAATCCAGGGGTTGACACTGTTCTCTGATCCTTTCTCTGTTCCTCCTCTGCAGACTGGGTGATTGACGGCCCTTCCAATCAGCCCTGTCCGTCATTCTAGACCGCCCCTTCCTACCATCTTTTCTTCATCACTTGGAAAAGCAGCCACCTGCTTCAGTTCTGTTTTGGACTCACTCTCTGAAACTAACTGTTTATTTACACAAAAAACTTTCCAATTATACCGGGTTAACTTCATCTCGATATTTCAAACTTACGATCTCTTTTGTCATTCCCACCTCTCGTCCAAACTCTATAGTTGTGTTCTTTGTCTTATTTTAAGTTGTGTATTAACTGAGAATTGTTGACGCCTCTGCGCCAGCACTCAGTGAAGAGCGCCATAAAAAATTAAGTTGTATTGGATTACATTGTGTTGTATTGTGTTGAAGTTTAAATAATATAAATGAAATAGAAATAACGCACCAACAGGTTTCTCCTAAAATAAACAGTCAAAGAGAACAATTGTAAGGCAGTAATCCATCCATCATTATCCAACCCGTTATATCCTAACACAGGGTCACGGGGTCTGCTGTAGCCAATCCCAGCCAACACAGGCGCAAGGCAGGAAACAAACCCGGGCAGGCGCAGCCCACCAGAAAGGCAGTAATGACAGAAAAAATGCAACCCCACCAACCCACACACAAAATCTACCCTGTTAAAAGAAAATGACCTGAGCAAAGCTAGAGGAAATGCTGCCCGACGTCAGACTCCACAGGAGTTACGATTTAAGAAGCATTAGGAAGCAGGAAGAGGACAGTGACATTTTTTGTATATATACTAGGGGCTTCACCCCTGCTCAATTTTCGTCAACCCCTGGCCTGTGCTACGCACCAGCAACTTTGTGTCTCTGCCACTGGTGTATGTGGATTTCACTTTCACCAAACAACAAATATTTTAATTCGTGCAGATACGCCTCTTCATTGGGAAGAAACACTACTTTCCCCTGATGGCAACACCATTAGGCGATCTACAAGTCTCTGACTTAAAGTTTAAATCTGAACAGTATATTCGATCTCTTTAGCTGTTCCATTATTTCACAGTAATAATTTCCACTTGTTTTGCGCCAAATCGATCTTTTACTATCCTTTTTGAGACTTTCGAATTTTCGTACTTCCATGATCTCTAACCTGCTCTGCATGTGTTTGCGCCCAATGTTTTTGAACTTTTTACAATGTTCTACTTTGTCATCTACTCTTTGTCTTTTATTTCCGGCCTCGGGCCTGGTTGAATCTCTTGGCACAAAGTCTCGTCTCACGGGACGTGAAAGTATCTCTCTGGAAAAGTAACATCTCCTCCCAGGCTAAAAAGTCTTGTCTCATCCCAGGTTTTTTTTATTATAATAGAAAGATATATATAGTCACTGTTGTGATGTGAGATTTTGCATATAACTTGATAAAAATTTTGCATGTCTTTATTAGTAATTTAGGCAAAGCAATGTAATTTAGTGTTTACCCCTTAGGAATGGGTCTCTGAGTTTTATGACAGAATTTGGGGATTTGCCTTAAACCAGTTTGGGAGTATTTCTCTACTAAAGTCTTTCCAACCCCATAGGGAAACCAGGTTACGTTAACATGTGGTTTGGGGCAGGTGTTAAGATGTTCTATTTCTCCCATTGGTCTGAAGTATGGCTATTTGGAATTGGCTTGGATCAGAAGCTTTTAAGTACCAGGATGTCCTATTGGCTCTAGGGGTTGGACAGAACATCTATAAATTTACTTATTTAACCTCACACTCTCTCTCTTACTAACATCTGAAAGAAGCATCTCTTACTAACCTCGATGCGAAGACAACACAATGAAGAGAACAGCTTGCAGCCATGTTGAGGCAGGCTTGTGGCCTGTTCTGAAGAAAGCTGAGCACCAATGATGCCTTAACTAGAGACATTAAGTAACAAACAAGTCTGTGTGCCTGAAACTACACATCACCATTAAATCTGGTTGTATGGTTGCCAATATTCAAATGTACTTTGCATTTTGTTATTATTTATGAATGTTATCAAAAATACATTGTTTAAATTGTAACGTAACTCCTGCTTGTCTTTTTACTACATCTAATTGCCTGAGGTTATAGATATAGAAGGGGAAAGGGGGGAAGAAGTTATATACTATAATACCTTATAAACAGTGGTAAGTCGTGAGATTTGAGGCTACTTATTAATAATACAATAGGGGAAAATAGAGCAATATATTACTCTACCAAGATAAAATAGTCACGAATTAGCATTAGAGGGTAGCCTTCGGAGTATGTAATACCACTCCAAAATGAGAGGGGTGCTGTTGCTAACGTTGTCACTTGTTTCTACCTGCACCGCTCCAAAATGGCACCCAGTGAGGGTATCTGACTCCGCCTCTTCCAGGCATCCCCGGAAGGAGGAGTCTCACTTTGAGCCAAGCCAATCGAGAACACAGAGCTCCATAAGAAATCAAGACCCGCTCAATCGATCAAGATTTAGAAAGAGATGGTTACAGCCTGTGCTTTCAGTCTAGTAGTGCCATCATCCTGTTGTTTCGTTTTTGTTTTTTGTTAAGAAAATTAAACGGGGCAATTTGGTTGGTGTCCCAAAATTCCATCTTAACCCCCGGTTTCACTAATGCTTGACCTCCATATGTTTATGTTTATTTATAATGTACAGTGGGTATAGAAAAGAATCCCCCTTGAAATTTTCCCATTTTTCTTTGCTTTACAGCCTTGAATGAAAACACACACGAAATTACTTTTCCCAGCTTTACTTACTCAATGCAATCTATAACATCCAAGAGAAAGATATCACAGCTAAAGTTCAGAAGAATTAAAAAAAAATCAAAAACCAGAAATACTGAGATTAATAAAGGCCCAAAAACTCAATCAGGTGTCAGTGCCCACCATTTCCATTGCAAACCATGGTTACTGGCTTCCTTCCCCCTGTGATTGATTGTAATCCGTGTGACCAGCTGTTCCTGCAGCATTCATTCCCTTGCTTGGTGAGTGCAACTGACTATGGGTGACAGACCACTTTCAAAGATCTCAGGGATAGAGTTGTGACAGACATAAGGTAGGAGATGGAGACAAAAACATCTCAAAGGCTTTATCAATCCCAAGGACCTCAGTAAAGCCCATGATAAAGAAGTGGCAAGTGTCTGGTACTACTAGGACCTACTAGGAGGGGCCTGGGGCTCTGTTAGTGTAGAAGGACAAATGGATGGGGCAAAATAACTTCAATTTCTTGAGGAAAACCTGCTACCCTCTGCCAGAAAGTTGAAGATAGGCAGAATGTTCACCTTTCAATACGACAACGACCCGAAGCACACAACAAAATTGACCACGGTGGCTGATGGAGAAAAAGGGAATGTCCTGGTGTGGCCCAATCAGAGCCCAGACCTAAATCACACTGAAAATCTGTGGAAAGATTTGAAGATAGCAGACACCAACACTCACCATTCAATCTGACCGAACTTGAACAGTTAAACTGTAAAGAAAAGTGGGGGGCAAATATTACACAATCAAGATGTGCAAAGCTGATAGACTCAAGGCTGTCATTAAAGCAAAGGTGGGTCACAAAATGACATTGACATTGGGGGTGATCCTTTATTAATCTCACTATGTCTTGTTTTTGATTTTGTATAATTTTTCTGAACTGTAGCTGTGATATCTTTCACTTGGATGTTGTAGGTTGCATTGAGTAAGTAAAGCTGGGAAGAAATATTTTTGTGAGTGTTTTCATTTAAGGCTGTAAAGTAACAGAAATAGGAATACTTGGGGGGATTCTTTTCTATACCCACTGTATATATCAATAGTTGTTTGAAAAGATAATAAGCAGTGTTATTTTTAAAAAAGATTTTTCCATTCAGTGGATTAATACAAATTGTGAGTTTCATTTAGTTCATACATCAGTTCCTTCTTTAATGCACAATAGTAAGGCTGGCACACTTAGAAGTCATTTTCTGTGTTGCAAACCTTTGTTCTCACCGTGACCAATGTGTTTGTTTCCCTGACTGCAGAATAAAACTCCCCGGTGAGAAATGTGATGGCAAGTGAATCACGTCTGCCTGTTGCTCTCGTGTGGCTCCTGAGAATTAGTCACACAGACAGAGATAACGTTACGTTATTAGCACAACCAGCTGCTACCACAGGGCTGTTTTAGTCTACGCACATATTTCAAGTTACAAGTAGCGACTAACAAAAAATAAAATCAACAATAAGCTTATCTCCTGGCCCATTTTGTTCAAGAAAACTCTCGCCCCTCCTGCCTACATACTGTGGGTGTTTCTTCGTTTTCAACACTTTCATGCATTTGAGGGACTGCAGTGCAACCACAAGAAATCTACTGTCATTTATTTATGTTTGACATACTATTGTGGGTTGAGTTTTTAAAAATTACTTTTGAATTCTGGTGTTGCCTAATGCCAGCACGATTCAAAAGGCGTTTGGTGTTTGGATATCAGCACAGTTTTTCACTCTTTGAGTCTGATACTGCATGTTATTTTCAAAATTGTAACCCTTTGCTGTCTGAAGTGAAAGTTTATAATTATTATTAAGTACAGATTATTACCTTAACTGAAATTTAGATATGATTTAGATTCCTTGCCTTCCATGCATTTGCTAAAATAATAAGTTATAAAGTAATAAAAAGTAAAGTAAAAAATAAGTATAAAATAATAATTACAGTTTGAAATCGGTAACACTGCCATCCATTTGACTAATTTAGATTTTCTTACAGATGACTTTGTAGTTGACATACACATACAAGTGAAGTCAAGTCAAGTTGGGGAGCATGCACTGGTACAGTGCGCTGTCGCGACCACTACACGCACAAAACAACTAGGCATCCTGGTTGGCAACCCCCCAGGCAGACACGCGGTCCAGTCCGACCCTCCGGAAATTACCTTCTATCTGCCGTAGCCAGGTGTTACGTGGGCAATCCCTTGGCCTGGTCCTGCCACTCAGGTCCCCAACAATGAGGATCTTATGAGCTGGATCACCCTTGTGTAATCGTGCCACATGGCCATAGTGCCGTAACTGACGCTCCCTCACAATACAGGTAATGTGCCTCATTTGGGACTCCATGAGCAACACAAAGTCAAACCAACAGTACCCAAGGACTTTCTGGAGAGACACAGTACCAAAGGAGTCCAGTCTTCATCTTAGGTCACTGTATAGCGTCCATGTCTCGCAACAATATAGCAAGAAAGGAAGCACCAGGACTCTAAAGACTTGAACCTTCATCCTTTTGCAGATATCGGAGCACCACCACCCCTTTCCAGTGACCTTATGAGCCTCCGCGCCTCTCCCAATCCGTCTATTGACTTCATAGGAAGAGTCACCAGAGACATGAATATCACTGCCAAGGTAAGTAAACCTCTCGATAAGGTCGACATTCTCTCCGCAGACAGACACACTGCTGATGGCCGTGCACAAGAGGTCATTAAAGGCCTGGACATGCACATTCAGTTCAAATTAAACTTGAGTAAAATTGAATTTCCAGTTGCAGTACATTATTTCTATTTTTAAGCGTGTGTTTATATATACTGTATATACCCTGACTGAGCCTATGAAGAGGTCCTCCGATATGCATGTATGACAATATACCATGGAGATATGAGCCTGTGGCTAAAAGTGTTCCAAGAGAGGACCTCCCAGAGGGGAAGAAGGGGAATTTTCATGATGGTATCCAATTTTGCTACCATCACCTCTTCCAAAACATCTTCCAGTGAGTCAAAGGTTCACCTGATGAACCTTTGTTCAGGCATTTTGTTTCTTTTGAACTCAAGTTGCTTCCCCAGGAGACCACAGCATAGAACAATACTCTGGCTGCCACAAACAGGTAAGACATCTTGCTGCATACATCAAAGATCTGAGTCTCTTTAGCAAATGCAGTCTGCTCCAGCCCCATCATGCCCAGTGCCACTGTGTTGTCAGACCCCCAGTTTGTTGGTGTATGTGATCCTCCTCAAGTACTTGTAGCTCTGTACCACTTTCACATCCTCACCTGAATGGTGATTGGTGGTCTCAGAGGCTCTTTGGTACACCACCAATTCTATTGTCTTACTGAGGTTGAATTGCAGACCGGTTCTTCCCTTACCACGAGACAAAGTCCTCCACAAGCCTCTTCCCCATTATTAATGGAGTCTAAGGTGGAGGAGTCATCAAGTGCTGGCAATGTACTGGAATGCCATGCTGTACATAGTATAAGAGATGGCCGGCAGCTCATCCCGACCATGATGCCTCTAACATGGAAGGATGGGCGAAGGCAGCTTTTCTAGGACGCTGCCTCCCCAAGACGCTAGATGGCAGCTCCCCTGGACCACAGTGGTACCCCGGTTCCCGAGGGGCACTATGGGACATGGGTTTGGACACACAGCCCTGCTGGGTACTGTGGGTGACGCCTGGAGGAGTTGCCAAAGGACCTGGGGCGTATTCTTTAATTATATCCGGCTGAAGAAAATTCCAGTTCTTTATTAGATCGGGGCAAAGACTATTTAAAGGGTGCTGGGAACCCAGCAAGCCGAGACCTGCCAGGAGGAGGTGGACACGCTTGCTGGGAGGTGTGGATGACAGAGAATATTGTGTTTATTGCTGAGTTTTGTGTTTATTGTGGCTGTGGTGCTTTGGAGGCACTGGAAAGGAACAAAATAATTTAAAAAATATCTTCTTAGTGCTTTTATCCAGTGTCCTGCGTGTCTGTCTGTTGGGTTTAAGGGGCAACAGTGACCCTAGTGTCCACAATGATAACCAGGAAGGAAGAGTGAGTCAGCAATGGAGCTGGGATACCAGCTGTGTTATCTCGTTTAATGACGGTGCTAATGGAAGTTAGAGAAAGTAGAACACACAAACTCAAAACCTCTGCCATGATTGAAAAGAAAAGACTAAAAAAAAAGCTTCAGAGTGCGAGCTCCGTCTTCATCAGTTGTGGCTCCTAAAGTGAACAACTACTTCCAGCTTACCGTTTGCAGCAAAATACTGAGATTCCTACAAATTCAATGTTCCACGAATCGTTTCACTTACCACTACCGTCATATACCTCCACTTTGATTTTCTCTAGCGACAAATCTTCTGCTTTAGTAGAATTTTAAAGTATTCTTCCCATCTTTGATGGTAGCATCAGATTTTGACATACACAGCTCAGATCCACAGATGTATCTTGTGGGTCCCTTTATAGTCACAGTCTTCCTCTTATCAAAATGAATAATTTACCTTGACACAAAATAAACATCATCTGAAGCTGATTCAACAAACATGACAGACCTTCACTTTATTCCAATGCTGTGTACAGTCATTAGATCTCAACAAAGTGCAGCATCTTAGGGATGAAGGAGAATTAGAAACTCTTGAGAAACTCTCAACGTGAGTCATCTTCTTCTAAAGCTTTTTCTGTTTTCATGTGGGGTTGCTATTATGTTGGACCAGCCTCCTCTACTCTCGTCTTTTGTACACTTCCTCACCTGATACCCCTTACTCTCATTGATCCCACTTTACACCATTCATCCACTTTTTCTTTGGTTGTCCTCTTCTCCTCCATCCCCACATCTCCAGATTCATGATTCTTCTCCTCTTTTCATGTTATACCTGGACCACTTTAACCTTTTTTTTGTGTATTTTCTTAGATAGTTCCTTAACTTCAACTCTTCAACTCTACCTTTGATTCTCTCATTTGTGATCTTATCAAACTCTGTTACTCCACACATCCATCTGAGCATCCTCATTTCTGTAGCCTCCAATTTCCATTCCTGCACCTTTTTCACAGCACAGGTTTCAGATCCATACTATGCTGGTGTAACCACTGTAAGCCCAGTGCCTGTCAAAGCTCATATTAAGTCCTAGGTTTCCCCCTCGGTGTCCAGAGTGCATGCCCCATCAGTTACCAAGCGCATTCCTTGGTGTTCACACCACGGAAGGGTGTTGGGGGGAGAAAAGGTCTAAAGTGCACACCGGTTGTTACATAAATGACGACCCTTGGTGTCCATGGCGCACATTCTGTATTATTAGACAACGAGGACTGGTGTACTTCCAGATGGGCTTAAGGTGAAGAAGGACAAGTAAACTGTGATTGCCTTTACTTCTCTATTAGCAGTAGACTTATCTCAGCTCAACTAGAAGACTCCTAACTCACCTCTTTTAAGTCAGTGGGTCACAGATGTTAAATATTATTTGAAACTGGAAAAAATCAAATACTCACTTAGAGGATCTGTACAAAACTTTTTTAAAACCTGGCAGGATCTGATCAATAACATTTTAGAATTGAAAATGAAACCGAGTGGAACAGATGCATAAATTACAGGATACAATGCACAAGGAAGGTGCAAGAACGGAATCTTGCAATGCCTGTAATGAAAGTCCTGTAAATTCAGTTCTTCCTGGGTCGTTTGTGCAAAATAGTTTAAAAAAAGTTCAAAAATCAAGATTTCTTCACTGAAGGACAACTTCACACATTTATATATATTGTGGTCCCCGGCGACAGGAGGACCAGAGGAGGACTTTGCCTCCTCCAGACCGTGAGGCGTCCGTCCTGGTTCTGTTGGGGCCTTGGGTACAGGGCTCCGGAAGCCCAGCCCTGTAGGGACCCGTGGCCACCGCCAGGTGCGCCCAGGTGCCTGAGGAACCCTGGAGCCCAGCAATTCCCGCCACACCAGGAAGTGCTGGGGGAAAGACTTTACGTGCCGCCCGGAGAGCTACCGGGAGGACAGCCGGCACTTCCGCCACGCTGGGCGTGGCCAAGGAAGAATGCCGGGAACACCTGGTGCTCATCCGGGATACATAAAGGGCAGCCTCCCTTCAGTCTAGGGTGGATGTCGAGGAGCGAGACAGAGCTGGGGAGAGGATTGAGGCGGCCAGGAGAAGGCAAAGGAACTGTGTGGCCTGGACTTGGGGAATCGTGCTGGAGGCACTGGGGTTTTGTGAGTGCATGAAAAAGACTTTGTATATAGTGTAAATAAACGTGTGTTGGGTGAAGTATGCTGTCCGTCTGTCTGTGCCCGGGCCGGCTTTCACAATATATACAGTGAATCCAGAAAGTATTCACAGCGCATCACTTTTTCCACATTTTGCTATGTTACCTTATTCCAAAATGAATTAAATTCATTTCTTTCCTCAGAATTCACACACAACACCCCATAATGACAAGCGTGAAAAAAGTTTACTTGAGGTTTTTGCAAATTTATTAAAAATGAAAAAATTGAGAAAGCACATAAGTATTCACAGTCTTTGCCATGAAGCTCAAAACTCAGCTCAGGTGCACACCTGTCTATAGAAGGTCCCACAGTTGACAGTTCATGTCAGAGCACAAACCAAGCATGAAGTCAAAGAAATTTTCTGTAGACCTCCGAGACAGGATTGTCTCGGGGCAAAAATCAGTCAGGGAGGTGACCAAGAACCCGATGGTCACTCTGTCAGAGCTCCAGAGGTCCTCTGTGGAGAGAGGAGAACCTTCCAGAAGGACAACCATCTCTGCAGCAATCCACCAATCAGGCCTGTATGGTAGAGTGGCCAGACGGAAGCCACTCCTTAGTTAAGGCACATGGCAGCCCGCCTGGGTTTGCCAAAAGGCACCTGAAGGACTCTCAGACCATGAGAAACAAAATGCTCTGGTCTGATGAGACAAAGATTGAACTCTTGAAACCAGGCACCCTCATCACCAGGCCAATACCATCCACGTGACATGGTGGGCAGCACATGCGGTGGCAGAATCATGTGACTGGAATGTTTAAATTCAGCG
>NW_024377827.1:0-10787 GCF_016835505.1 Polypterus senegalus
AACCATTTAAACGCAGCGGTATCCAGGATCTCATAAAGGCTTTCTGTCACATGTAGATAGTAAACAGAGACTCTGACGCACGTCCGACTTTTAGCACATTCGCCCCAGACTTTTGCTGGTACTGCAATCAGCGCGCGCGTGTAATTTCTGAGGACCTGCTCAGAGGACGCGGAAATGAAAGCTGGGAACACCAGCCCATGATGTGGGCGCGTACGTGTTCTGAGCGTGAAGTATAAATCGGCCCTTACATCCCCTTACAGAACAAAATCTCTGGTTCATATTTTTACTTCCTATTTTTATGTTTATATGGGTTTCCCAAGGGTTTGGGACCTCAGTTCATGTCCAGATTTTGGAACAAAATTTTTTCCAGGGTTGGATATTAGATAAATTAACAACATGGCTGTCACTCAAAATGTAATGGTTTAGTTGGAAAATGAATCAAGTCTTGGAGAAAGAATCAAGGAACTTGGAGAGTTCTTTGCTGTACTATTAATGCCTCCCTATCTGATTGGCTGACATTTTACTTTTTGGTTGAATTTAGGGCAACATATTTATTTAGTCGTCTATTCAAATTTTTCTGAATCTTGGAAATTCAGTAATTCATTCTAGCGCTCAGCTAGTTTGCAATTTACTTTTATGAGACACAAACAGTATGAAATAATTTGTTCCCTTGGATATGCTTTTAACTCTTTCCAAAGTGTTACATGATATATGTGGAGTTGCCTTGATCTCAATGAAAAATCGATTTGAGAATAAATTAATTTAATGAAGTCATCAATGCTTAAAATGAAAGGATTAGTTGCCAACAATGCATTTTATCAGTAAAGATTAGTGATGCAAATTCTAAGTAAAATTAGTACAATACAATATATCAACTGGATCATATTTATAAGATTTAAGAAAAGGCAAAAAAATTTTATTAATAAAGAAGTAGTCAATTTGTGAATAATTACATAATAAGCATTTTATATTCCAATGCAGGATGATTCCATATTATAAGGGACACAACCCTTCTAGTGTGTGTGAATGAAGTTGATTATCAAGAAAAAGCACAGAACGCAATTAAGCACTGGTGACCTGCTATTACTGTTAAAAGGAATCATTTGTCACTGCTTTATTAACAACATGTGTCAATGATGTTTCAAACGTGTTAACATGTCTCATATTAACTGGATTAAAGTAATGCATTTAAGGGGTTACGTTAAAAAATGTAATTGCAGAAAATGTTAATGTGTCAATTGCACTTGTTGATGATTAATCTGCAGCTTTTTTCACCTTCTGAAAAAGCTCTTGTTTATATAAAAATTAATAATGTAAAATGTGAGTATTGTTATAAATTTGAAAATCTTTTCACAGGAAAAGAAAAAAGTTACTAATTCATTAATTCTATCAGTCGAGCTAACTGAAATATGTAATATTGGCTTTTACAAATAAATATTTAAAACAACATTATGCCAAACATTAGCACAGCTCACAAAACTTTTTTTTTTAGTTCAAAAATATGCAAACATTGTAATAGAAACTGTATGCAAACAAGAGTGAATGTGTCAATAAATTTAATTTTACATCTAATCAAGTTTTGATAACTTATTTGTCATCAATATACTGCTCATCCCAATCAACCCAGGTGGTACCGGCATGCACATACCCACACCCAATCAGAGCCTGCATGCTCTGTGACCAAATTATTTATTTAAAAATCACACTTTGATGTCAAAGATGTCTTATCACAGAAAACATTAAGCAATAAAGTGCTGAGGCTGTGCAGAACACACAAGCAACTAAACAAAATTGAATTTAGTGCACAAGCTGCTTAGACTTGTGGTGTAAACAGAATTGTACTCATTCTTCCATATTGTTTGCCATTTACCTATATATTATGTGTAATGTAAGTAATACAGTCATTTTATAAACTGTTTACTGCATATAGAAAATATATTTTTGACATAATATAATATTTTATACTTCCAGTTGATTGAAAACTGTCATTTTGTCTTTTATGTTTAATTACTGACAAGGTTTTATGCAGAGCTCGAGAGCAATTTTGGAAAGCCACTTATGCCTCAGCGTTCCTGCACATCATTTTCACTTCATGTAGAGTGAAACAATGGAGAATACACACACAATAAAGCAAAAATAAAATTGTGTAAAGTGTCACCATGAAAATGAACTTCTACTTCATGTATTATTTTATTTGCCCAGATAATTGACATGTGTTGTTTTGCTTTTCACTTATAAATATGAGACTGCCCTATTGCCACACAATCCTAGAGTTTTTTTTTCCTTTTGTATGCTAACATTTAAAGTAAAAATATGTGTAGACAGTATATGCTGTGTGCCAGGAAATTATTTATTTTAAAATTCACTCAAGCTGTTATAGACAATCTTTGGCTTTCGGATGTAGGGCAGTAGGGATACATCATCGGAAGCCAAGATGATGGCGCTGTGAAAACAAAAGGATTCAGATGTGAGATATAGCCTTGGCAGTTTTAGTACTGAGAAAGTGCATGACAGTTTTAGTGTTAAGAAAAGGTAGTCACTAAGCCTTGACTGGAGTTTGAATGGAAGTTTATGCTGATAGCACATCTTTTAACGCCTTTCACTGCTTCACCTGGTGGATTTTCAACCTAGTGCAATCACATTACTGAAAATTTCTGAAATAAATTGCAGTATAGGCAAGATACTGGAAGATAATACAATATTCCGTGGTCATTCTCCTTGGCTACATCTGTTTGACATGTTTAATCATGTAGTTCAAATCATCAGCAAAGGAACATACCTCAATATTGTAAGTAATCAATCATCAAACAAATCAAATAGGCAACTGTTACATATTAATTGATCACCAATGTAAACAAAATGAATGAGCAGTATTGATTTACACCTCTTCAAAAAGAAATAAAGTGTGTAGTCAAATATGCTATATGTATCGATTTCTTTTATTGTCCAGTTAACTCTGTGACCTTTGAGGAGAGAAAAATGTACCCACTAGCACTAAACAGTCTCTCTGATGGTACACTGGATTTTGGAATGCATAAAATCTTCCTGACAGCCTTGGCAAAGAGATGTAGCTTTGATGCATGGCGCTTCCATCATATCAGTGGATCCTTTGCTTCTTGAATGGATGTTAAAAAATTTTATAAAAAACAGATTTTTAAGTGACACGATTTTATTCAAAAATGTACTAAACAATAAAAAATAAACTTTTTTCTTGTACTAAGATTTTGTTGGTCATATGCAACTAAAAATAAAATCATGGGAAGTCCATAAAAGAATGAATTTAATTCCATTAAATACATAAATTTGTTAAAGTGAAATTTCTAACCAACTTAACTATGGAAAGAAAATGACACATCATATAAAAGTTAAAGTAACTTTAACTAAATCATTTTTCAGTTTTGATTGTAGAGAGTTCCACTCATATTTATCCAAAAAGACTGATACAAAAATATTTAGCAAGTGTAAAATAAAATATTCTGAGACAAATATGCATTTTTCATTTTTTTTATCAATACTATACTGGTTTTACTGTCAGAGTATAATTGTTTACTGTTCTAAGACAGTTGAACAATCAATATAAGACTGTAAGTGTAAATGCTTTTAATTTAGGAAATTTGATATTTATATTTGAGATATTTGCATAAAATATAGCCAACATATTCTTAACATCTTTGGCACAGTACTGCACAATGATTAGCACTGCCCCTTTACAGATCCAACAAATTAGGTTCAAATGTAGAACCTGATTGTGTGTGAGGAGCTTGCATGTTCTCCTAATGGCTTTCTGCTCTTCTTATATGTACTCCAGCTTTTCAGCCACAGAAGTGTGCATGAGTGGACCCTGTGATGAAATGGTACCTTGTCAATAACCTTTTCCTGAATCGTGTTTAATGCTGCCAGTATAGGTTACTGCTCTCTGAACTGGAGTAAGTGGGTTTGAGAATGCTTATGACTATTATTTTGTCAGTGAACATAACACATTTTCTTTGAGATTGCTATGAACTGTTGCCAAAACTAAAAGCATCCTACTAAGTGTCTTTTTCAGAGTTTGTTGCCAGCATTTCCCAGGAGTTCTATCATCCATTGACTTTTTTGAAATGAATCCATGAGTATTGTTCTTATTTGTCAATGGATTTAGATTTATAGGCAGTCAACCCACCATAAACATTGTAAAGAAGTGATGATTATGTGCCTCAGTACACCTAGAAATTGTCCGCTATTGGTTCATCAAATAAAATGAAAGGAAACTGAATATGAATTCACTAAACAATCCAATTCAATTTCCAGAATTTCATACTGATTTTAGCTCAAGAATATACTTCAGTGTGTTTTAGTCGTCAAATTAACAAAGTTTAGCTGAGTTTCCTCTATTCTAAAGCACACTTTAAACAAAGAGCACTGTGTGCACCATGTCTTTGACTCCTGCTGCAGCTCCACTGAACAGCTGATTATTGAATTCTGCAGCTCCATGTTCCTGTCTGAAGAAACTGCAACAAAGAAGTGACATCCTTTCACATTTCTTGCAATCTTCTTTTTTTAATTTTAGGTCCAATAAGAGGAAAAAAAAAACATTCAAGAATCATAGAAAACACATTTTATCAAAAGTAGGCAGTAACAACCATCCCACACACCCATCAGCCACCAATTCCAGAATTGCCCTGTAAAAGGGGTCTATATAGGATTAAAATTTAATGATGCCTGTGTAGAGCTGTTAGAGAGGCCAGGCAGACAAACTGAGGCCCAGAGTAAAGAGAGAGGAATAAAAAAGGAGAAAATTAAAGATTGCAGCAGCATGATGTTTACCCCTGCTTTCCAGCTCCAAAGCAAATACACACCAGCTTGCCACTTCTGTATATTGGAGTCAGTTAATCCATTGATGCATGCTGAAAAAAGGGTGAGTTAGGTTATATTAAAGAAATAGTATTTCCAGAAGTTTACAGGAAAAAGAATCATATGAGGCAAAGGGGGAATTAACAGAGAAAGATTGAAAAGACAATGAGAAATATTCATCCAAATAGCAAAATCTGTTAGGCAGTCCCAAACATATGGAGAGAAGTGCCAAAGACATTTAAAAGACACAAGTGACAGAAAAGATCAGTAGCCAAAAAGCATAACATAAAGTTCATGGAGGGTAAAGTTCAGACAATGTACAAATTTAAACTAAGAATTCTGGTAATTTGGTTAGAGGATGCAGATATATTGTTAAAGGATAGCTCATGCGACATGGGAGAAGTAGGAGGTCATGCTGCCAGACAGAAAATAATGGTAGAGGTCTAGCAGGTGCCTTCACAGATTGAGGGATGATACTGGATTAAAGTCTGGGGAAAAAGAGCAAAACATTTTATTTCATGTTAGCTTACTAATTACTATATTCTAGGTAGCTATAAGAAACTGATATTCTATTATTGAAATTACAACACTTAAATAACTTAATATTACTTACTAAGATTGGTTCTGCAGTGTCCGATGAGTATCTTGACAAGCATTTCAAAAATAATTATTTAAATGAGAAACCTGCAGGCATATCTTCATCAAGGCTTAACGTGAAAGAACTGATGGGACACTTCTTGTGGAACTTCACTAAACTGCCTTCTAAAAAAAGTGGATTAAACAAACTTAACTAGCAAAGTAATACATAAAATGATTGCTAGGTGGCAAAGTTTGAGACAAAAGTGTAAACAGAACTGTGTCTGCAAAGGGATTTGCTGAGAGAAGAAAAAGATTGGCACTTTTTGTGTTGGGAATTTTGTGTTGGGCAGAAGGTGTGGCTCCCTACACTGGAAATCTGCCTGAGGTTTGTAACCCTGAGCTTGCTTTAAGAATCCCACCGTTTTAAAAGGTATTTGTGCAGTTTCTTTTAAACGCGCCCTTATTGCTCATTTGAACACTAATTTCATGTTACATGTGTCTCATTTGAAACCAGTGCATTATAGCTAGTTTAGATTACAACACCTATACATGTCCATTGAGTTTGGTGGGATCAGTAATATGGGGTTTAAATCCTAAATGTTGTAATTTTCACCAATGCTCATTCTAGTTGTATTTGTTGAAATTACTTTTATTTTGCTTTTATTTTTAGTAGAATCTATCGCATTTGTTTTAATACATTACCATTATGAATATTGCTATCCACCCAATATGATAAATGTTTTCTAGTAGAGATGCTGGAATACTTTGTGTTAACTTATCTTGAGCTTCTAATTATGTTTATTTTATTCTGATGATCCTTGGATTTTTAAATTTTGTTTTCCTTTTTCTTTATGTCAATTGTGCTTTTTTACTGTTTGTATGTTTACCCTGATCTGCATATTTTTGTGTGTATGTCATATAATTTCTAATATTTATTTTATCTGTTAACATGTTAGAATACTATAGCCTGTACTCAGTGAAAACCATTGTGAAGGACAGCCGGGTCCCATGCCCGGCAGGGACGCCTGCTGCTTATGTTCTGGGGAGCCACCATGGGCAGTCCAGTACCTCTCCGGGATGCTTGGTGGCAGCCTCCATGGTGATGGTGATCCCCAACCACCCGCAGGGCTCCATGGGAGATGGAGTTCTCCACAGCCTGGTTGGGGCTCGGATGGCGCTAGGGGAGCTGCATGGACTCAGCAGCCTGGCTGGACGAATCTTCAGCCCCACCCGGAGGTGCAATTAGAACCAGGTGGTCAAGCACCTGGAACACTTCCAGGTGGGTTATAAAAAGGGCCAGCCACTACCACTTAAAGAGCCAGAGTTGGGAGGAAGGTGACGAAGCTTGAGGAGGAGTGGTGGTAGAGGAAGAAAAGTGGTTGTGGTTTCAGTGTGTGCTTTGGGACTGTGTTTGGGCTGTGTGGCACGGGGAAGACGTGTCCCACAACTGAAGAAAAATAAAAGTCTTTGTGTTGTTATACGGCCTCCGTGTCTTTCTGTGTTGGGTCAGGCCCAATATAGTGCCTTTGTTACACCATTAAACAAAAATAAATTTAACTAAACCTATACTATACTTTTTTCAGATTCTGATGTCATATATATATTTTAGATAAACAGATGTTAAGAACTATAGAAAGGGTTATTTTGTCTTGGCACAATACCCCCAGTAATTTAGCAGTTTTTTTGGTCTTAAATTGTTAAGTACTAAATTGTTATAATAAAAAAACTAGAGTATATTTCTTTTTTACACCCAAAAATCTTGTATTTGGGAGTTTTAAGAAAATATTACAGATAGTCTGTGTGTGTGAGTTTTAACTTTAGTAAGGTAAACCTATTTTTTATTATGGAAATATTTTTAAAACATGTATATTAGTGTGGTTTGATATAGAAAAAATAACAAAGACTTAAATGTTCATACCTACAGATCAGAGCAAGAATTTCATGTGAGGCAGAGAGGTAGATTTCTCCCAGTGTAATAATATATGGGGTGCATTTTATTGTTTTTTTGAGATGTCAATGTGTGGTTTATATAGAAAGACATGATCACCCAATTTGTCTTATTATAGGCACATTAAAATGTATTCACTTAGCTTCTGTCTATTAACTGCAAAATACACACTGTTTCAAACCAATACTAAAATTCAAACATGATGCCATTGCTGCATAAACTAGTGAATATCACTAATAATAACTAATACAGAATATTAACATTTACATAAACTGATAAGAACACACCTTTCACAACATGTTTATCAGAAATTCACTTAGATGTGACTTTGGTGTTGTGCAACAGTATGTTAAGTAGACATTAGCTTGTTAGTAAAACCAAAGAGTAATATTTTATGGACAGGTCAAAATAATTCAAATTTCAAATGTCACAAACTCCTGATCCTATAATTTGCCAAATGTATCCCTCTATTTTTAGATATTTATACTATTAAGGCTACCCTAAATAAAGTTGCCAATTTTAAATAATTTCATAATGTGATAATTGGGTGACCACAAACTTTTGACCATATACTGTGTGTGTTTTATGTGTTTTAGTCAAATATTGGTTTTTATAATAATAAATCAATAAACATTTCATTGGTTTTAACCCAATGAATGGTACAAATGTAGTGCATGCTAGTTCATTTTGGGAATTTATTATGATATTTCACTAGCCGCTGATTGCACATTTCTGAGATCATGTGCTTCTATTAATAAATACTTTGGATGTCATATGATTGGAAAGATTTTCCTTACACTTCATTAATGAATGGCTGGTTAATGTGTAATTTTTGAAGCACTAGCTAAATGCATTTTATTGTATAATGACATGTAGTCAAATCTGAGTGAGGCTGGTACCCCATCCAAGATAAAATCATGTCTTGTACCCAGTCCAGCTGGGACAGGCACCCTGAATTGGATATGCCGCCAGAAAATGGGTCGTTGAATGGACAACTGTAACCATGTTCATAATAAACTGTGGTTAAACACGAAGTTTACATTCTTTTATCGTGGATGTATGGTACTGTCTGAAAAGCAAATAATCTTTTCATTCACTAAACTCACTCAACTAATAGTTGATTGGTCACAAATTTATTTTGTACAAATAATTTTTTAATAAAACAGCAGACCTAATTTTAATATATATTTAAATGTAGGTTAAAAGTTCTAGGTTCTACATTTATATTTGTACTTTCAGGTCAGGGAGCATGCACTGGTTCAGAGAATTGTCGCACCCACCACACGACCAAACAGCTTGGGATCCTGGTTAGCAAACCCCAAGGCAGACACCACGGTCCAATCCCAACCTTTGAAAATGGCTGCCTATCTGCAGCAGGTCTTATGTGGGTGTCCCCTTGGCCTGGTCCAGCTGCTTGGGTCCTAACAATGAGGATCCTGCAAGCTGGATCATCCTCGGGAATTGTGCCACATGGCCGTAGTGCTGTAACTGAAGTTTCCTCACAATACAGGTAATGTGCCTCTCTGGAGACTCTGTGAGCAACCACTCGTTCAACACAAAGTCAAAACAGCAGTACCCAAAGATTCTCCAATGAGACACAGTATCGAAGGAGTCCAGTCTTTGTCTCATGTCTCAAAACCATATATCAAAGGACAAAGCACCAGGGCTCTAAAGAATTGGAATTTTGAACAGAAAAATCTCCAGGCAGTCCTTGGACTATACCGAACACCTGAAAACATCCAAGCTATAAGGGCATCAATTTTGCAGTCTCCTAGATGTTCATTGTGCAAATATGCTTTTGTCTTAGGCATTTCCAACATGTCTTTGAGGAAAATTTTCCATGAGGACCTTAATTTCCATCCATATAAAATGATGGTAGTGCAGGAACTCACTGAGAGGAATGGGAGAGTTGTAGAGAGTTGTAGGAAAATTCTGCGAACCATTCATCAACATGCTATCATCATGTGCAGTGATGAGACACAGTTCCATTTGAATGGTTAGTAAATCAGCAAAACATTTGCTATTGTGCTGAAACCAACCATCATGAACTTCACGTAGCAGTAAGCATGTAACAGTTTGATGCACCATTACAGAATTTGGCATTTTAGGCACTCTACTGTTTTGAGGAGGGGGGAGCAACGGCCACAGTCATTTCAGAATGTTATATTAAAATGCTTGAGAACTTTTTGCGACCCCAACAGGAAGAAATGGATGTGGTGGATGCCTGGTTTCAAAAGGATGGAGTAACAGCTTATAAGGCGCAGAGATCCATACAAGTTTTGCAGGAGATGTTTCTAGGGAATCTGATCTCCTCTTGCGCAATGTTAGGGTGGCCTTCACATTTGTCTAGATCTCGCTCTGCATGCGATTTCTTTTTAGGGCTATCTCAAGTCAAAGGTATACACACACCAATCTCAAAACCTTGAAGCCCTGAAATGGCCGAATGAGCCAGTGAATGTTCAGAAATTGTCTTGAAGAATGTATTGCTAATGATGGCCATCACCTTGAAGACATCATTTTAAAACTCAGTAAAAAAAATATATATATA
This sequence comes from Polypterus senegalus, assembly GCF_016835505.1. NCBI lineage: Eukaryota > Metazoa > Chordata > Cladistia > Polypteriformes > Polypteridae > Polypterus > Polypterus senegalus. The sequence goes on from NW_024377827.1 coordinate 9,906, forward strand.
TATTTTTCTATACTTTCTTGTGTCACAATGAAGTTTATTTCATATTGTAGCATTTTTGTAAAATACTAGGAGGCTTCGTCCCCTGCTCGCTTCACTCGCCAAACCCCCAGCTCGCACTACGCCAGCCACTTCATGTCTCTGCTGCTCGTGTATGTGGATTTAACTTTCACCAAACAACAAATCCTCTCATTCTCACGGATATGCCTCTTCATTGGGAAGAAACACTACTTTTCCTGATGGCAACACAATTAGACGATCCACAAGTCTTTGACTGAAAGTTTAAATCCAAACAATATATTCAACCTCTTTTCACTGTTCCGTTATTTCACCGCTACCTTTTATTGGCTAACTAAACATATTACAAATGCAAGCTTTCGAGGAATTTAAGACCCCTTCATCACATTATACACTTCATGTCTACATTTTGTCAATAATTACTAAAAAAACGTTTCTGATTTAACAATGTGTTTACATAGATTGTTGTAGACACAGAACACACATGAAATGTATGTACAGTATTCCAAATGACAATATATTTTTTACCCTATAAAACTCCAGGTAGTTCACTCCAAGATAAACACCGAGCACTGAGAAACTTTTGAACTACAGCGGTGGGTGTGGGATGGTATAGCAGGCTGTTTGCTGCTTTAGCTTATTGACACATTTACAAGACAAAAGACGCTGACGGAGAGTGCTGAATGGATTTAAGGTGGGCCGGGTTTATGAGTTTTTTTCGTAAGCTTTGGTAATTCTAGTGTTAAGCTCAACATTTTGCCTACAACTATAGTGATACCTAGTAGATGCCTGCCAAAAAAAATAGACAAACACAAAAGGTGCTTTTAATATAGTAAAGTGCACGGAACAATTAAAGCAAGAAATGCC
>NW_024377828.1:0-2807 GCF_016835505.1 Polypterus senegalus
CCTCTCCTTCCTATAATCAAAATGTCTCTATTAAAGCAGACTTGAGTTGCAAACTGCCTACTATACACTTACCAACTTGTATTCTGTTTTCTGTGGGCAAACGTGAGGAGAAACAGTAGCAGAAAAAAGTGTAGAGACTAATGAGCTAAAAACAGCAGCTTTATTAAATGAAAGTTTCTACACTTAAAAAAACATAGCACATTAGGTGAGAACAACATGAAAAGCGTAAAAGGAAGTATATTCTTGATGTCTGGCTGCTAGGTGCAATTAAATTAATACTGTTTCAAAACAAATAATACAAACAGATCTGTGTATTTATTTATATAAGTAAATCTATCTATCTATCTATCTATCTATCTATCTATCTATCTATCTATCTATCTATCTATCTATCTACAAAACCAGCATAGATAGATAGACAGATAGATAGATACTTTATTAATCCCAAGGGGAAATTCACATCAGACATAATAAAAGCATGGAAACGCACCATAGACAGTAACTGAGCCAGAATTTAGTCCTGATTCCCAGGGGCTGCAAGGCAGAAGTGCCACTCCTACTCCAACCTGCTACCCATTCTTTATTTACTCATTTTTAAGTATAATAGAACCATATAAAACTCCCAGCTGTTTTCATTGGTTGCATGATAGCAAATTATGGATAAAATCTTATAACTTTTACTTAGTTTTACAATATGTTAATTTTGAGCAATTTGTGTTCAAAACATTGCAGAGCTAATGATGATGTTGATAAAATGAAACTTTTTGGCTGATTACTAATTCTGTGCAGCTCCAGCTGCAGGTACTGTAGATTGGCAATTTGAAATCAGCCCAGTTTGAGTGTGCATGAGTGTGCCCCGTGATAAGAGAATTAATTTGACATTGTTTGACCTGCTGAGTACATACAATGGGCACATCTGCATTAGAAGCAGAGCTCATAATGAAGGTAGCTGTTAATGCTATTTGAAAAGTTTATACAATTAGCAATATTTATGTATTTAAAAAAATTCCCTCTACCCTTTTTCCTGTTTCATATGCTTATATTAGGGTATATTTTTATATTCTTGTAAATCAGACAACACCCCATATATGGAAGGTTATTTGTATCAAAATTGAATGCAACCCAATGTGTTGACTACATTACAATGCAATGCATATACACATGATGCACTTAATTTTGGCCCGTTTTTATTGTGCTTTGGTTAAGAAAATATCAATCAAATAATTGATTACTTTTCAAAATTTTTGTGTCAGATTAAAAACACAACAGAAAAGTGTGCTGCATTTTAATTCTTCTCCATAGGTTGTGTGTCATATTTAAAAGTAAGTCAAATGTATTGCATTTCATTTAGAGGCTGCTCTGAGTGGATTGCAATTCGATTGAAGACCATGCATTAATCATGGCAAAACTGAATGTAATCAAGTGATCAATCAGCGTCAAAAGGTGGTGTAATCACATGTGTGTTCACCCATCACTAAAGATGGCAGAAGGGAAGTTGAGAAGGCAGGGGATTTGCCATCTCGTTGAACAGGTGGAAGCTGGTGATGTAAATGAGAATTTCATTCTCTTCCAAAATCAATGGGAAAAGAATTTCCAATTGCTACAATAACATTCTTAGAATGCATTAAAGAGTTAATATCCCGGAGCAAAGCTGCATAGAATTTTGTAAAACACCAACTGGAGCGTCAGTACATCAGTATTCCCTAAATATGGTAAATACATGAAGATGGGGCTATTGCTAAATTCTTGAGGTATCACTCAGGACTACAGGAAGAAGAATGGAACAATACGATATAAAGCAAGCATAACATGTTATTTAGAAAACTAAAAGTTATCTTTTTCAGTGAGACCTAAAACACGTTTGGTTAATCATTCTACATTGAAGAAAGATATGTTTGCCAGCAGAAAGCAGACATGTTTAAAAGTGCAATGCCTTTACACCCAACTGTTGATGCCCCATGCATGCTTTTAAGTCAAAATACAATCCACTTAGAGCTGCCACAAAGCAAAATGCAATACACTAGCTTTTCTTTTAGTTATAATAGATACTGTACATGATCTATGGACTTGAATTAAAATGCAATGTGCTTTTCTATTGCATTTAAAACTGACACTAAAATCGCTTGCCGTATTGCAAAGCAATCAATCATTTGGTTGATATGTTTTTAATTATGAAATGATAAATGCATGCCAAAACTAAGTGAATCAATTATATATTCATTGCATTGCAATGTAGTTAAAATGCTTAAATCACATTTAATTTTGGCACCTATAATCTTTCCTACCCACAATATTAAGATGAAGATTTTAAATTTGCTCTAAACTGAAAAGAGAATCCTGTGTGTTGGCTACATGTTGAGACTTAGAAGCTGGTGTTGTATGATTGGGATTCTTATTCTTCTTCTTCTTGAAAAAATATTTTTAATTAACTTTAAATTATTTGTTGAAATTTTTAATTTTCCTCATAAGAAAGAATTAAAGTACTTTGTAGTTAGTTCTGTGTGTTTACTTCCTAGTGCAAAAGTAGGACACTACTAGTTTCCATTCCAGTGTGTAAATGTACCGAGTGGTCTGGGAAGCTAGTCATAATCCTCCAAACCTTTACTGTACATGACAGTACAAAGTAAGGAAAAAGAGACCTGGGTTCAGAGGGACAGAGAGATGGAAGCTGAGAAAGGAAGTTCTTATTGTCCTTATGGAAATGGCAAAGTGGGAAAGCCATCCCACTAGTCAGAAAGGGGTTTTGCTGAGCCCCAAAATAACAGTAGTTTTCTTGTTTTGTGTTTTCTTTTGCATTTTGTAATCTT
>NW_024377829.1:0-21970 GCF_016835505.1 Polypterus senegalus
CCAAAAGGGGAAGGAAGGAGTAGTGCTTTTAGGGTTTGTAAAAAGGGGGGGCTACCCAGGGGGCCCAAAAGCCTCTTTCTTTGTAACCACTGACACAATCCCCCCAACACAGTCCCGGATTCAAATAAAGTTTCTTCACCAACATGTTTTCTAGTGAACACAGCTCAAATACACAATTATGGAAAACAAGATTATTTCTCTTTCTTTCCTTTCTCCAAGTAAATGTCACCCGCTACTTCCTGACTCTGACTCACCAAGGAGATGCAGCAGGATCATATAAACTGAACCGAGAATGTCTCAGGGTCACAGCAGTGGCCATTCGACACTTCTGGGTGTTACAGAAACCAGGGCAGTCTTTTCCCAACAGCAGACTCTTTTGGCACCCAAGGACACCAACAGGGCTTCTCTTCAATTCAGCATGCAACTCTGTGGAGTCCATAGGCAGGGGGATACTAGAAATTTTGTGCCCAATAAAATAATATAATATTTGGCCCTGTACCATAAGCCAAACAATCATGTGGTAAAGCACATTTAAGGGTCTGTGGCAGTATGAGTGTTTTAGTTAAAAATGGTGTGATCAAGCTCAGAGCAGGCATGGGTGCCAAGCACCCCAGGTTATTAATGGGGAAATTGGCTGGTCATGCATTCATACATATTACATGTTTCAGCTGGTTTCCTCATTAGCACTTGGGTTTTGTAATTAAGGCACCTACAGCCACTTGATTATAAAGGGTATTTGTGTAGAGAGATTGGGAATTCAGAACAAAAGAATAAGATCTGAAAATCAAGAGCAAGAGAGTAGAATCAAGCGATCAAGCGGTGACAAGGACAGGTGGCATGGCAGTCAGAGTTGGCCCATGTGGAGTGAGCAGACAGCAGTCACAGGGTAGGATGGTTCCTGTTGAGCATGGGGAGGCAGGAGGGACCAAGGTCTCTGGAAATCATTTGCAGACACAAAAGATAGTGGTGGGACATGGAAGCTGGGCTTGGAACATTGCAGCAGTGACTGACTGAAATGGCTGTGGCACATACTAGGTTTTTAAAGGTTGGTCACATACACTGGTGTCTGAGCTCTAGCTAAGCATACATGTCGGTGTTCTGGGGCTGAGAAATTTTAGAGAGCCACCAAGGCTCCTAAGAGAAGAAGTCACAATTTTATCATTGTTTTAAGACTTTTGGATTATTTATTTATGGAATAGTTAACCTCAACTAGACACTGTTTTTTATTATAGAATTTATTTATTGAAGAACGGGTCTTGTACTGCACTTTATTTATTGTTGGAGTACTGACCGGAGTAAAACACTAAGCATGTTATTGCACCAACCCTTGTTGTTTATATGTCCTCATTTGCCTATTTATCAATGTTCTGGGTTCAAGGAGTATGCCAGCAGCATTACAGAGCCCCCACCATGACCTGTATAATGTCTGTGTAATCACATACACCCCACCACTAACCTATTCAAAGCATTTGATCACTTAATCTATACATGCTGGTATAGCTATAGTTGAGTCTTATACTTAATAGGTCTGTCAAATTAGGTAAAAAATAAGGTTTACTTATTGATTTAAAAATTAGTAAATGTTCAAATACATTTGAACTTAGGTTAACAATTCTAGTGTTACTTGTTTGCACGTTATTTTATATGTTATTATTATGGTAAAGGCAGCAACATCAAGAATAAAAGCCAGTAGGAAAAAATAAGTGCAATACTATTTAAATAACAGAGCCATCAAAACAGCGCACAGGTGCAGTCTATAAAAGAGAACCATCTGCACAGATGTCTTGTCTTCAGTCTAGAATTGCGGCTGGGTGAGCTAGAACTTGCTAGTATACTAAGCTATACAACCATCCATAAAAAGGGCTGTCCATACTTTCCTAAATTATTATTTATACTTTTATTTTTTTTAGTGTCTGCAAAGCATTCAGTGCTTATGACAATGTTGCATTGATACAGTAGCCTTTATATGTAAGGGATGCTTGAAATCCCCTTTTTTCAATGAATGCTAGTGACATGATCAAAAAGTAATATGCACATACTATGTGCCATACTCCCTTAATTCAAAGAAAGCCCAGTTGAAATTGACCAGATTGTTTAAACAAGCTAAATGCAGTCATTATTTTATTTTCCCCAGGCTCAGTGGTTTTTACTCCTTCAGACCAGAATACAATATGTTGTATATAAACTAAGGTGTTGTAATTCAGTTGAATAAGTTGATGCATGTGTTCGTGTCTCAAAAATGAATTGACTGGATATACTAAAAGTTGCACTGTAATCCATCCATCCATCCATTTCTAACCCGCTGAATCCGAATACAGGGTCACGGGGTCTGCTGGAGCAATCCCAGCCAACACAGGGCAGGAACCAATCCTGGGCAAGGTGCCAACCACCGGGACACACACAAACACCCCCACACACCAAGCACACACTAGGGCCAATTTAGAATCGCCAATCCACCTAACCTGCATGTCTTTGGATTGTGGGGGGAAACGGGCGCCGGAGAAACCACGCGAACCGGGAAAACATGCAAACTCCACGAGGAGGCCCCGGAGGAACCCCGGGTCTCTAACTGGAGCAGCGCCTACTCACTGCGCCACCGTGCACCCCTTTGCACTGTAATGCTCATGTAAATATTTAGTCCTCTTACAGGTCAGCACTTGCATTTTTGTGGGTTTTATTTTGCAGATCTCCCCTATTTACAGTGTTGTCATTAATAATTAAGTTAAAATTTTTTTGCAAGTTTTACAACCTATCTTCTTCTTCTTCTTCTTCCATCCATCTTCATCTTCTTCCTCTTCTATGTGGGGCTTGATCAACCAACTAGTCCTCATTCCTCACCAGTAAAGCCCTTTTCCTTCAGATCTCCTTGTACTTAATCCATTTCTCCCCCTGCTTTGGCTTCCCACTTTCTCTTCACCTGTCTTCCATTTTCCTCACTGTTTTAGCCACATACTCATTGTCTGTCCTCATCACATGTCCATACCAACAAACAACAATTTATTTATTAGCATTTCATACAAAAAATGTAGCTCAAAGTTTTACATAATGAAGAATAGATGAATAAAAGACACAGTTAGAAAATAAAATAAGTCAACATTAATTAACATAGAATAAGAGCAAGGTCCGATGGCCAGGGTGGACAGAAAAACAAAAAAAAAAAAAACTCGATGGCTGGAGAAAAAAAAATAAATAAAATCTGAGGTTCAGACATGAGACCTTTGATCCCTATGGGCATTCTACCTAACATAAGTGAAATAGTCCTCTTTGGTTTGGGTTCTCACGGAAGGACTTGATGATGATGGTCACGTAACTTCTGGCTTTAGTCCATCAATGTTGGAATGTTGGAGCATCATGATGCTTTGAGTAGGTGGCGGTGGCACAGGCCGCCACCACAAAGGACCGGAAAAAGAAACAGAAGAGGTTGGGGTCATGGATTTTAGAGCCACTATGAATAGATTAAATGAATTGAACATACAAATCAGGATTAAGTAAAGGGGAAGTTATGAAAAGGGCCATTTAAAGTAAATGTGTTTCAGCAGTGTTTTAAAGTGCTCCCTGTATTAGCCTGGCGAATTCCTATTGGAGCTATTCCAGATTAGGTGCATACAAGCGAAGGCCACCTCACCACTCTTTTAAGTTTTGCTTTTGGAATTGTAAGAGACACTCATTTAACGATCTAAGGTTCGTTTGGAATATAGGGTGTCAGACATTCCAATATGTAAAATGGGGAGATTAATTAAGGCTTTATAAACCATAAGCAGAATTTTAAAGTCAATTCGAAAGACACCATAATTACTAACTACATCATCATCTGCACTCAGAAATTGGACTGTGTTGTGTTTATCCTTTATTATTCTGTTTGTGTTTTGTTGGTTTATTTGTATCTGAAGTATTAATCATTTTGTTGTTTATAATTGTTGGGAAGAAAAAAAATTGCTTTTAAACTGCCTGTTAAGCTAGTACACCTGACTTCATTTGCACCAGTACATGAAAATGAGATCATATATACATTTTCACTTTGCTCTGTGATAGCAGTTTATATGTGAAATCCTATTTCTTGTACCTTTCAATATGTTTAACTAGTTTGGGACTTTACACAATGCTAATTCAGGCTGTTTCTGGAGTATCTAATTTTAAGTTTAATTTAAATTTAAATTTTAATCTAAAGCTGATTGGTGAAAATTAAAATATTTGAAATTTTATGTTAATTCACCTAACTCATAAAGGAAGCTTTATGTTAGCTTTTCCAGTCTGCCATGATGCCCTTTAAAAAAAAACACACACGCAGTTGCAAATAAAGGATGGCAATGTTCAAATTTCATATATAATGATGGCTCAAGATTCTTCTTTATTTCGTATTTTCCACAAAACTACCATTGTTATACACATAAATGTATTCTAGTTTAATTTTGTAAAAGCTACAGTTCACTAAGAGGCGGGAACTATACCTTTGTCTGAGGAACGCCATGCATCTTGCCTTACCAGCCAGCCTCCAAACATTTCCTGTGCAATGATCATTCATCTCACGTTTCTCACAACTTTTTTGCACCTTATTTAGTGCAATAAACTTAGAATATACAGTAAACATGGGCCCATAACACACGCAAGTGATAACTGTGTAAGTTTATTTAGTAGACATTTTCAAAGCAACCTAAATTCTTTAAAATGAGTGTGAGTGTTTACAAGGAAGTTAACAAATGATACAAAGAAAATCAAAAGAAGTGTTGCATCAAGTTAACAGAAATTATGTTATTTAAAATTACTATTTAAGTAAAATTCATTTGGTACAAATGCTTTGAGTTCTGCACTCACAAGAAATGGGTTAATATTCCTCTGTTATTAAGAAGGAGAAACAACTGGCGAGAAAGGGCAAATAATTCTGGTGGGAGTTGTACTGCAGATTGTTCAATGAGACCTTGTTAAATGTGCTAAAAAATAAAGAAGGAATAATTTGTCCAAAAACATGCATCATAGTCAGTCATTTGAGAATCCATGAACATTAGTATGATTAAAAAAAAACAAAATATAAGAAAAGTAAAAACAAAACTTATATTCACAAAAAAGAAAGCACAAAAATATTCAAACAAATTTACAAAATAATATTAAATAAAAGAAATATTAAATAAAAAGAAAGATACTTGAGCAGGGATAAAACCATGGATATAAACAGCATTATTTATGAGGAATGAAATAATTTTCATCCGAAAATGCGTTTATCATTTTTTAAAAAAGTCCATTCAAAATGAAAGTTGTTGTATTGAGAATCCACGATGTCTGATACAGAATATCATAAACTTATTATACACATTTAAAATTAATTATAGTTATCTTAACATGGGATGATTCAAATCCTAGCATTATATAACATTTAGTTTATTTTTTCACAGCTACCATTTGCTTTTAGAAATTTAACTGTACATCTGTGCTCACCTCTTAAATGTTGTATTTTTTAAGTAGCAATCAAGAAACCCTTATTTTAACACATGAGGGTGCTACATGACAGCCAACTCCTTGAGTTTACCTGTAAACTCTACTTGGCTAAGACTCATTTTAGAATTAAAATAGAAGTAAATGAAAATACATTAACTCTGTAATTGTATTTTGGACAGTGAGGCATCTCTATCTATTGTTACTATTCAAAACCTTGCCCAATTACATATTTCCTATCTTCCACAAATCTGTTAATAATGGAAAATAGTAGAAATAATAAAAGAAAGAAAGAAAGAAAGAAAGAAAAAAAAGAAAGTGAAATTTTAAATTAAAGTTTGCAGAAATTAAAAAAAAATGAATAAATAAAAAGATGGAAGATTTGGAAAATGAAACTTCCGGATTTTGTGATATTTGAAATTGAATCAGTTTGACTCATTTGTAGCTCTTTAGTTTGTTTTTAACCAGTGGAGAGTTTAGCCTGAACACCATCAGACAAACCCCAAACAGGGTTATAAAACACACATTTAATAAAAAAAGTCCCACACAGCAACAGGCCCTACCAATCACCCTTACTTGGGCCTTTCAATGCCCGTGCTGCCTCTCTTCTGTTCACTGAAACTCTCCAATCCAGCACTACTCTTGCTCCCTGACTGTGGAAGGCCCCCTTATACGGATGCCCAGTTCTGCTGATGTTTTTCCCGGAACTTTTGGTGGCAGAAGTGCCCTCATGAGCACCTAGAAGATCGGGCCTGGAGGCCCTTCCTCCATTTTTCCAGCGTGGCAGAAGTGCTGATCTCCCAGGTTTTATGCTGTTCTGGCCCCCTGGTTCTGGCCACGGGCCCCAAGGGGTTTGAGCCTCCTGCTCCATCCCCGTGGTCTTCTCACTAACCAGGGTTGTTGCCCCTTTGGAATATAGACTGCCTCCGTCCTTTCCCGGGGTGTCCGGCTGGGTCTGGCCCCCAGCCTCCGCCACCACCCTAATGATTCAAATACAAATTTTAATAGAAGATGTTATAAACCAAATTTAAAAGCAAAACTGATTTAAAGAGTTTTTTTAAATTAAAAACATCCCAAATTATTTTAGAAGTCAATATTTATTTTAATTTTATGTTTAGTAAGCACACTTTTCAATTACTGGTGGGAAATATCAGAGAATAAATCGGGAATGGGCACATGGTAAGATAAATTATGTATTCCCTGTTGATAACATTCTTTATAAACAATTGCTGAAATCCCTCAAGATTATAAAATTTTCTCCTTTTGTTGTTACACTTGTGGAATCTCATGTTCATTCAAATTAAAATTAAAGCCCTGTATTGTTTATTGTTATTTATGAATCCCAATTATTTTCCTTAAATAATAGTTGGGTAGCTTCTTTATGGGTATGCCAGGGTTTTTAAAGATGCTATTACTACTGTAAATGTAGCATAGTTTCTGGCTGGCAGTTTGGTGTAGTGGTTAAAGCTTTGGGACATCCATACCCAGGTTGTGAGTCTGAATCCTACAACGGACACTATATGACCAAGAGCAGGTAATTTTTTTCTTTTTTTTTTTTTTTTCTTTTTATTTTATTAATTTTATTACAATCAATACATAGCAATCACATTTTACAAAAAAGAAAAAAAAAAAATTATCAAGAACAGATTGATCCCCACCCTTGAGAGAGAGCAAGCCAAATGGTGTTAAAATTTAGGCTTTTAAAAATACCTAAATCAACAAATTCTCTGTGCTTATAAACTTATTTCAAAATATTACTGATTAGATCCTGCCATGTTTTGAAAAAAGTCTGACGATCCTCTAACTAGTATTTGATTTTTCCAATTTTAAATAATATAAAACATCAGTTTCCACTGACTTAAAAGAGGAGAGTTTGGGTTCTTCCAGTTTATCAGAATAAGTCTCGTCCCAAAAAGTGTAGTGAATGCAATCACAATTTGTTTGTCCTTCTCCTTTAAGCCCCTCTGGAAAAACCCCCAAACACAGCTGTTAATGGGTTAGGAGGGATTGGTCCAAGACTGTCTGAGAGGTATAAAAATTTTGTCAGAATAATGTTAATTTGTGCAGGCCCAGAACATGTGACCTAGTGAGGCTGGGCTAATTTTTGCAGCTTCCACAGGTTGGACATGTCCTGGAAACATTTTGGAGAGTTTTAGTGAGACAGATGTCCCTCGATATATAATTTTGAGCTGTATAATTGTATGCTTTGACATATGGAGCTCTGAGTGAATTCCTCTGCATTGCTACTTTCCACCCTTTTTCTGATATATTAATTGAAAATCATTTCCCCAGTGTCCTCTTGGATCTTTGAAAGGAAGGGATTGTAAAAGGTTTTATATATTGTAGAGATGGAGTCTAACTCCTTAAATTGAGCAATAAATTTTCCAGTGATGAGGGTGCCAGATGAGGAAAATCGGGAAAGGGTTCTGTTTAACAAGTTCCTGATTTGAAGATAGTAAAGAAATTTGAGCTGGAATTTTAAAATTTTGGGAAATGTAATTGTTCATAGGATGCAAAACGTTGTCTATATAAAGATCCTAAGCAAGTTAATTCCAAAATTTTTCCAGATTTTAAAAAAACTGACATTTTGTGAGGGTTGAAAGAGGTGGTTCTTTTGAGGGTGCCACAGAAAGAAACTTTCTCCGTCTTAAATGCTTTTACTTTGGTTCCAGATTCTAAGTGAGTGGAGCACAATTGGGTTATTAGTGTATTGCCGATAACGGTGTTTATTGGTGCACAAAGCAAGGAATACAAAGAAGTACTGCAGGATTTTACTTCATTTGCGGGCCATGCCTGTGTTTGTTCTTCTATTTGTGTCCAGGTTCTTTCATGTATATTTGCCGCCAGTAATAAAAATGAAGTTAGGTGAAAAAATACCTTCTACCTTTTGTCTTTGTAGAGTCGCCCCTTTTATCGTGGATGTTTAGAATTCCAAATAAATGAGGTTATTGTTGAATCTAATTGCTTAAAGAACGATTTATTAATGTATATTGGTATGTTTTTAAATAAAAGGAGCTTAGAAGAATATTCATCAACAGTGTTAATTCTTCCCGCTAGTGTGAGATGAAGGGTTGACCATCTATGCAAGTCTTGTTTAATTTTTCCATGCAGCGAAAATTTTGTTGATAAAGAGCTTTATGTTTACTTGTGATGTTTGAGGTAAATTTAAACTGTTCTGCAATGATAAAAGGAAGGTGTCTAATCTAATATTATATGCTTCAAATTCACCGGAAAAAAGTACACTTTTATTAGATTAATTCTGAGACCAGAGAGCTTTTTAAATTCTGTGAGTGCTCAAGACTGCAGGCACAGAATTTTCTGGGTCCGATATATAAGTACCATGTCATCCGATATAATGATTTTCTGTTCCAGTCCTTCCTGCTAATCCCTTTATCTGATCGTATTTCGAAATGTATTGCCAGTGGTTCAATGGCAATTGCAAACAGTGGGTGACAAAGGGCATCCTTGTCTTGTGCCCACGTCTAGTTTAAAGTAGTCTGAGCAAAAAGTTATTGATGCAAACTGAAGCTCTGGGTTAGTATACAGTAAATTTAATCCATACAATAAAATTTGGGCCAACCAAACTTCTCCAAAATAGTAAAAAGGTATTTCCATTCAATCATGTCAATCTTTTTCTGCATCCAATGATAAAATATTTCTGGGGTGTTTGATTTAGTTGGTAGTTTTTACATTAAACAGGCCAAGATTTGAAGACAAGTGTGGGGCCCCCAATAAATCCAGTTTGGTCTTGTGATATTACTGAGGGAGCACTTTCTCCATCCTTTAGCTATGATTTTAGAGAGAATTTTTCCGTGTTTTTCGAAGTGAAATTGGTCTGTATGATGCACATTGTAATAAGTCCTATTTTGTTTTTGGAAGACAGTGATTAGTGCTTTCGAAAGGTTTGTGGAAGAGATTGGTTATCTCTGGCTCTGTAAATGGGTTCTAATAGGAGGGAGCTAGCTGGGGAGAATTTCTTGTAAAACTCTGCAGGGTAGCCATCAGGGCCTGCTGCTTTTCCACCTTGGAGTGACTTTATAGCATCCAGTAATTCCTGACAATGGAGGTTTATCAAGTTCCTTACACTAAAAACCTTTGTGGTATCTGTAATGTATCCAGAAATGCATTAGATTGTATATTTGTCTTCTTTAAACTCAGTAGTATATAGGATTTATAGTAGTCTCTAAAAGTGTACATTATATTTTGTGTTCATGATTTTATTCTCCGTTAGGTAGTAATTACTAATTCGTTGGACATCTTGTTTTTGGATTTGTTGCTTAAAAAACTTATTAGCTTTTTCTCCATGTTTCATAATAATGATGTCTGGATTTGTAAATTTGTTGTTCGGTTCTTTAGTTGTCAAGAGGTTTAATTCTAAAATTTAAGGGTTTAATTTGAATTTACTTTCTTGCCCAAGTGGAAAAAAAAAAGAAATGGAACCAGTTGTATCTCAAATGTTGGAAGCAACCCAAAAAGTAAAAAGTATTATATTTACAAAATTTATTCAATTACAGAAAAGGCATAAAATTTTTTCAGTTTAAAAATGGAGCTAGTTTTAGTAAAAAAAAAATGAATGGGTTTCTGTTTTTTTGCCATGATATCAAAAAAGGGATGTCTGTTTACATAGGTATTGCAACACAAATCATAAAGCATAACTTAACACACTACAATATATCACAATCAGAAACTCCCTACAACTATCCTAACTAACATCCATTGAAGTGTTTGTGAAAACATTACTTTTTACAATGTTAAATGGAATCAGGGGTGATTTCAAATCATGAAAAGGATTTAATGTTCAAAAAACAAAAAGCGGGATTGTCTTGGTTTGTTTAGGCCATTTCTGATTCACCTTCAGTCAAACTCTAATGGCCCACTGTGGTCAACATGTGGCAAAATCAACGCAACCCGCCATAAGTGAGTGGATAAAAATGAGACAAAAGTCTAAGCATCAAAATCTAGTCTTTCTGTAGTCCACTCTTTGCTGTCCTTGGTGCCTCTGGTGAGTGATGTCTTTCATTCCGGCGTAGTCGACTCTAATTTTAATAGAGGACAATGTACAAGGTCTTTGGAGCTGGAGTTAAAAGTGGTTACATTGCTGTAGCCAAAGCCCAAAAACAGCAGTTTTATTACAGTGATTTGTTAAGGAACATTTTATGTTTTTTAAAAAGTATTTTATGCATACCTTATTTTTAAATATTATGATATCAATTTGTATTCCCTTTTTTAAATTTCAATGTGATATTACATTTTATTTTCTTTTTCATTATTTAGATTTTAAAATTTACTTTTATTCTTCTATTTTTATTATTTTATGTGTTCTATAAACATGTATTTATTGTAGTGTTTTAGCTATATAATCTTTTTTTTACAAAATTAAAATTAAAGATTTATGTTTGTTAAATTCTCCCCTTTTTAAACTTGTTAATTTAGACTTTATTAAATAATGGTATAAAATTGTACCATGTGTTAAAGACCCTAGAGTCCCTAAAATCAACTGCCTCTTTTTGTGATGGTGGTATCAATTACATTTTTCCTCTTTAAATCTCACAAATGTGTTTTGTGTTTCCCCATAACTTAAGAAGTTCTAAGTGTGGTAATTAATTGCCCGTAACTGCTTGACCAATGCCTACTTTCTGCTGTGTTTGGAATAAATGCGTGATTTCCTTTATACAATATAAGTTAGCATTGCTAGTTTTACAAAAATGTATTTGTCTATTTCCTCTGTGATCAGGCCGTTCAATAATACAGTTGTTGGTGAAACAGACAGCTGAACATTTACTTCATGAAATTCAGATGTTAATAGTTTACGTTCTCAATGAGTTGTGTTCAAGAATAACCACAGATAGAGTCTTCATACAAACAACTGTGGTCACATCCTCATGCTTCCATCCATAAAATCATCCTGATAACTTTATCAAGCTGTTGTTTATGCTAAACTCCCACCCTGTTTCCACTAAGATGAGGCAGTATCCATACTGAACAGTAGATGTCAGTCTTTCCTTTTGAGCTATCAACACTAATGTCACTAATGCAAGACATTAGTCCTTTCAGAGGTACATTTAAATTGCAAAGAGTTATACCCATAATTCTTACCAATCATTAAAAATCTTCTGTCACCACCTGAGATCTTTGGGTTTATTTCAGCTTCCCATTTACATACTGCAGACTCTCAAACACTTTTGCAATATCAAACAAAGGGTTTCTCATGATCTGGTGAATACCATGTCATCTGTAAACATGGTGGAGGCAGTGTTATGGCATGATCATGCATGGCTGCAAATGGAAGTGGCTGTGTGCATAGTGCAGGCCAGGGGGTCTCATGTAAATATATCATACTAGTGGGTCCAGCTCACTTTGCTGTAACCCCAGCTTGCTACCACGTCCAGCCACTTTGCATCTCTGCTGCTCGTGTGTGAAGAAGGGGCTGAATACACCCAAGAATCGCTTCATCCAAAACCCCTCTTAAATGGTGATACAATGGGAAACAAATACTGTTTCTTTTTTGCCTCCTCTTTGCTCGATCAGCTGCTAATATATATAGTGGAATGATGCGGCTGTTCATCCCGTAATCTGCTACGCTTAGTGAGCCTTTGGCACATGGAATGCCCAATTCCAACAGGGCATCATGGATATTGTAGATATTGTATATATATATTTAAAAAGCAGTGGCTCTTGCACTGACCTCTGTGGAATACTACTCTTAAAGCCAGCCAATTTTGATAGGGTTTGTTGGATCATAACCCTCTGCTTCCTATGTCTGAGCCAATTTTGCACTCATCTACAGGCATCACCCTGAACAACCACTTGTTTTAGTTTGATGCCAGATCTCAGTGGCACCTTATCAAATGCTTTTTGAATTTTACGATAAATAATATCACATGCTCCACTTCAATCATTACCGTTTGTTGCTTCCTCATAGAATATCAGCATGTTGGTAAAATATGACTTCCTCTTCTGAACCAATGCCAACTGTTCAGTAAAATTCATGTTCTTGTCATATGTTTCTATCTTATCCCTAATAATTCTTACATTAAATTTTCTGTGATGCAAGTGTTGTGGTGTCAAAATCTGTAAATTGTGGTCTGTATATTTTCATTATCTAGTATTTTGCTAAAGAGAAACAACAGATGAACTTAAATACAGGTCACTTGCATGGAAGTTTAACAACAAAGCATTCTGTTTCCTGAGTTGTACCAGTATCAATCACAGTACCATCTGTTTGAACTGAGCAGGAATTCAGGAGATGCTTCATGCTGTATTGATGATTTTATCACCTGTGAAGGGAAGGTCACCAGGACTAAACTGGTATACACTTGAGACCAGGATTCTTAAACCACATATTCAAATAGATTCATCATTCATCATATTTACAGCCATCCAATCAGAACATCTAACAATCATGTGTTCTAAATCCCGTGAATTTAATAAAATATGCCTCTGTCTGAAGGACAAAGTGACATAGAAGAAGAAGAAAAACAACGACGGCAGAACAGGGCACCAACAAAGTGTGACCGTTTCCATCTGATACAGCAGAACATCTAATGTACAACTTTGAGTGCTAGATCACAAGTCGCCTAGAACATTCATCTTTGACATCTTTAAGTTTCTCAGGTTTTTCTGAAGACTATATACTTCCAGACTTTGCTATCACATTTTCTTTTATGCTTTTCTCCACTGATAAATACCATGTTGCTTTTAACGTTCTATGTTTTGTCTTCATATGTGAGAGTGATTGAGGTAATAAGGTAATTTTCAAGAGCACCAGGAGCAGTATGGAAGTGCCATATGATCCAAACTCTAAGGTTTATCGAGCTGCAGATGATGAGCTCTGTCTAATAATGAACAATTGTTAAAGTAAAACATTCACTGGTTGATAAATGGCCTATAGCCAGGGATGTTGAGTCTTTTATAAGTTTGAATATATTCTTGAGACCAAATGTAATATTTAGGTCTGAGATATATCTAAGACATTGCACGCGTTGTTCGTGCCTATGATAAGTAAGTCTCTTGAGTACTAGGGAAAGTGGACTGTGCATGTGTTATTCTAACGGTACTTGTGTAGGGTTAAGTGGTAGAGAATAAGCGTGCATGTGTATAGATCTTCATTGGTACTTTTGTGTTTAGGTCTCTTTGGCTGAGTATATCTATGTGTGTGTTAATCTTAAGGTGCGACAGTAGACCAACCTGGTAATGAACTTATGTGAGTACACTTACCCTGAAAACAGGTAAAGGAGTATGAAGGAAATATCCAGTAATACAGCACGTTAAACTTATTGGCCTATAGTTGCTTGAATCTCCCCAATTACCCTTTTATATAATGGGATAATATTTGGTATTTTCCAGTTTTCAGAATTTCTCCAGTGTGCAGTGACTTCCTAAAAATATTGTCAAGGGGTTTTTATAGACTCGCCAGCCTCTTTAAGAACTCGAGGGTAAATATTATCTGTTCCTGGAGATTTGTTTGATTTCTGCCTATTTAATCTAAGCAGTACTTCTCCCCCTACAATTTCAAAATCACTCAGTGCCTTTTACTACCGGAGGTTATCTACTTCCCCATGTGAAGAACTAAAAAATTTTAAGTTTAGAGCATTTGCTATTTCATTCTATGTGTTTTTAATTCCTTTACTAGTCCTAAGCACTTCACCACCTCCTCATATTCTGATACTCCCTATGGTTCATTTTGGGTTTTAATCTTGCAAGCTTTGTACAGCTGATTTTTCTTTGCAGTTTCTTCTTAACTTTTTTTACTATTCCACTGCAGTGTTTTTTTTAATTTCCCACCCAATTCCAAATTTAGGTATGTACCAGTCCTGCATTACATTTAAAATGTTTTTTTAAAACCCGTTCCCCTGTTCCCCGACTGTCTCCACACTTAAAAGCTTTTTAGTCTATTCTCTTTGACTTTGCATCTGCTCAAATTTGCCCTACCAAAGTTAAACTTAACCATTTTAGTCTTTGCATCGCATTCTTCCAAAACACTGAGGGTTGTATTATATTATGATCACTTGACACTAATGGTTCTATCACTCTACCCCTCAATTCTATCCTAATATTCAAAACTAAATCTAGACTGGCTTCCCCTTTTTCGTTGGTGTTTTAACAATGTTTAAAAAAAGTCACCGGTTACCTAAATATCTGCTTTTGCTTTGTTTGCAAGGTTTCCAGTTGATATAATGACTATAAATCACCCTGTAAACTTGTCTTTTAATATTACTAAAAGATGAGCATTGAAATTTTGTCTCATTGGGTGGTCTATAATACACTCATAAAATAAGGTCTCTTTCCTGATGCTTTTCAGGTGAAGCCACATGTCCTCCCTAAGATGGGGCTCATTATCCAACTAGAATAGGACTTGCGTTTAAATTCTGTTTGATATAAACAGCAACCCACCCTCTTTTCAGTTCTGTCTATCCTTCAAAAAAATTCTTATTCTTCTATGATTTTAGGCCTACTCGTCCCCATGTTTATTATTTAGCCAGGTTTCTGTTATTGCTATAATATGATAATTATGTTCCACTACAACCTCCAACTCATTGATTTTTTTTTGATACTTCTAGCATTAAGGCAAGTTTATTTATAATGTGTTACTCATTTTATTTTTGCTTTTTAAACGTTGGGTAAAATTTTACATTACTTTGCATTTTATTTTTTTATCTATTTTTTGACCCTTTTATGTATAATTCTAAATTTTTCTATTTTTATTCTTGCTGTTTGTTAAAAGTCACAATATTCCTCAATAGAGACAAAGATACCAGAAACAAAGATAGGCAAAGATTTATTTTAATCTCTTTGCATATTTTAAATATATGAAATTATTATGTTTCATAAAATAATGCAAATAAATTTCCTTTTTTGAAAATGTTTCACTTTCTCTAAGCGACTTTAATTGCTAACAATTCTGATTACCTACATCATAATTCATCTGTATATTGCTAATTTCCTAGAAAATATGTACATTGATGTAACCCAGTGGCAGGAAAAGACAATACTGCACCTACAGCAATACTGGACACATTGACTCAAAACAAAGGTCAACTCTGGGTTAGAATGATGGAGAACAGAGACCAGTAATTAACTAATGTTTAATATATTCAAAAGTACATCTGCTTCCTGATTCCAGAGAAACTAGCGTGAAAATTTCTAGTAGTGATTAGATGGAAACAACTCCCATGCTAAATTCCTGATAAATTACTTAAAAATAATAACAATAATAACAATAATTTGTAAATCTTCCAGAACATTACACCTGTTCAACACATTAGGTGGGCCAGTTAGTAATAGCTGTAACTTTGAAATCACCTACTGACCCTTTCATTAAATTTTAATACCCCAGAAACATTACTTTATCTTTTGAAATCACATTTTCCAGTTTCATGAATAGACTTATTAGAAGTCATGGAGGACTTCCTTGACATAAGAATAAACATAGGACGGCTTTGGAAAAATTAATGTTGTCAGTATAAACCAGAATACTTACCCTAGGAGTTGATGAAAATTAATTTACAGATGACTGAAATATGAGGGACATTAGATAATCCACTGGACTCATTTGTAATGTCCAGAGGTATTAAATGCTGTCTTCCCTTCATCATCCTTCCTCATCTGTTTCAAATTGTATTTTACTTAATAAATAAAGTTTTGTAAAGCAGAAGAACCTGTGACTTGATTTAGGGTTGAGGAAAATCAATGGGCTTCCTGTGGGTGCATACCTGCAGGAAGAATAAGGGTTGGTGTGGTTGTGTCCTGAACGTTGGTCAAGGCAAATGCCTTGGCTGACTGAATCAGAACAAAACTGGTTCTTCAACGTGGAATGTCACCTTGAGGGGGGAGAAGGAGCCCCAGTGCTACCAACTAGATATAGTTCAATTCATATCCACACACTTGCTTGGTTCTGGAACCAAACCTCTGAAATAGGCTGGTCTCTGGAAATGCCAGGGAGAAAGAACTAGGTGTGAGTAGGCTCTTATGAGCTCCTGCCTGGTCAATGCTCTTATAGAGTTTGTCCCGAGAATGAGAGGGCTGCCTCTGTGTGGCTGAAGATCTTACAGGAGAGGACTTTGATTGCCATATGTACTCTATGTGCCAAATGACAGTTTAGAGTACCAGGCCTTTTGGAATCACTGGAGAGGATCTTGGAAAGGGTCAGCCTGGGTCTCCATAGTTTGGCTGGGTGACATCAGTGCTCACGTGAGCAACAATGGAGACACCTGGAGGAGTGATTGGGAGGAACACCTGATCTGAACCCAAGCAATGTTTTGTTATCGAACTTATGTACAACGCATGGTTTGTCCATAAAAACACCATGTTCGAACATAAAGGTAACTCATAAGAATACTTGGTACAGAGCACCCAAAGATCTATGATAGATTTTATAATTGTATCATCAGGTTTGCAGCTTATATTTTGGACACTAGCGTGAACAGTGAGACAGACCTGTCAACTGATCACCACCTGGAAATGAGTTGGTCAGATGGTGGGAAAGCCCAAGAAAATAGTGAGGATGGACAGGTAGTTTCTGGGTAAGGTCCTGTCTAGAAGACTTTCAATTCCAACCTCCAAAGCAGCTTTTCCACATCCCAGGCTAGGAATTTAGAGTCTGAATAGGCCTTGTTCAAAGCATCCATTGTGAAAGTGGTTGCCAAAAGCTGAGCCTGAAAACCAAAAGATGCCTCTTGAGGTGGCAGTCCAAGGACCCAGTGGTGGATACCAATGGTTAGGGATACCATCAGGTGACAGAAGGCGGCCTTCTGTGATGGTTAGGAATGGGAAACTCCTGAGGCAGCAGGCGTACCGACAGGCCAAAGGATTGCAGCCCTGATGGTCAGAAACAAAACCCAGGTGTGGTAGGAGTTTAAGGGGAAAGCATGGCAAGTGATTGTCAGGCTCAAAGATTTTCTGGCAAACCATCAGGAAACTCAGAAGGGAACTACAGGGCTTCACCCAGTCTGTTCTCGGCAAGGGAGGAGATGTGTTGACCCAGACTGCGGGTTGCTGAACCCAACGGACATGCCCTCTCGGTGAAGCCAGAACCAGAAGCTGATGGGGATCAATTCACATTTCCTACAGGAGGTCACTGAGATAGGTAAGCAAGTCTGTTGTGGCAAAGTCCTGGATGTAAATGAGATCCCCTCAAATGCTGAAGGACATTGTTGGTGTGTCATGTCAAAATTGCCTTTTCAATTGTGTGGTCATCCCATTTTAAAAAGGGGACCGAAGGAGCAATGTGGATTCTGTTCAGGCCATGGACAGTGAAACAGTTCTTTACCCTCATAAGAATCTTGGAGAGGGTATGGGAGTTACAAAAACTAATGATAGATGACAAAAACAATTACTAATGAGAGGTCCAATATTACAGAGGAGATACTCTACCATGTTAAAATACTTGGTGTAATCAGTTCCAAAATTTTGGAATAACTATTTTTGACCTACTTGCAAATACTGAATGATTGTGTGTGTGTGTGTGTGTGTGTGATGTGTGTTATGTGGTTTTAGGATGTCAGATTAACATTTGCTTTTACATACAGTGTTAGCAACCTGAGGGGAGATTGTCCCAACAGAATGACAGGCACCTTGGGTTGGTAAGTGGCATATAACTAAAGTGCATATCATTGTATATCATATCATAAAGTGCTGAAGCAAAATTACTCTTTGTGGAGTGCTGAGTGACAGGCTGTGTGACCTTCACTCATAATCAGTGCTCAGCCAGATGAGAGAGTGTTAAGGTCTGTGTGTATGTGTGTGTGTGTGTTCTCGCATGCCTATATACAGTATATATGTAAACTTAGGTGACATTACATATTCACCAAGTGTGGACCGTGTACTAAAGAGGAGACCAAATCTTAATCCCCATTTGACAAAAATTTAAATTGTATTAAAACCACTGTTAAAACCTCATGGATAAGTGTTTTGAAACTTTTATGTCACAATAAGTTATTAAAAAAACAGTTGTCCAGGAGTAATTTTATTAAGATTTTAAAGTTTTACCAATTGGTTACTCCTCGCAGTCCCAAGTGTATGTTTCATTTCCTCATGTTGCCCCTGTAGACCAGTCACAGAACTCCAGCCAGTTCACACTCATGTCATTCAGAGCGTATTAACTTTGATCTGAATGGCTTGAGTACTTTAAAAAGTGGTCCATTACTTAATGTGCTACTTTCCTTTGAGGGGAACAAAAAGAAATTCTCAGTAACATTTAATTTTTCTTTTTGCATAAAGTGGAAATCTAAAATTTGCTTTTGTTCTACTGAAGGATTTATATATATATATATATATATATATATATATATATACACAGTATATATAAATCTAAGATATATATCTAGGATGTATATATACTAGCTGAACACCTTGCTTTAGCTAGGGACAGCAACAGGAAAATGTGTTCTAAAATATGAAGAGTGACAGTATACATCCTGTAAAGGTCATAAGGCAAGATTTAGCACATAAACAAAACAAAATCCATCCATTCATTATCCAACCCAGCTATATTCTAACTACAGGTCACGGGTCTGGAGCCAATCCCAGCCAACACAGGGCACAAGGCAGGTGCACACACACACAACACCAAGCACACACTAGGAACAACTTAGGATCGCCAATGCACCTAACCTGCATGTCTTTGGACTGTGGGAGGAAATGAGTACCGGAAGAAGTCCAGTATTAGAGGCGTGGCTACAATGTCAACCCACATCAAAGAGGATAGAGGGCAGTGCCGTGCACAAGGTTAGGCCAGCGGAAGAACAGACAAAGCGTTGTCACCGCTCACCGACACACACTTGGTGAAGGAGCATTACTTCATCAATATAAATCCTTTATTCCTCCAGTCATAGTTTTATGGGTTTATTTAAAGAGGTATAAACTTAATAGAAGAATTCATGGAAGAAAGTATGAAAAGAATAAAATAAAAAGTAGAAAATCAAAATCCTCAAAAATTGCTTTAATATACCTTGAATAACCTAACTAAATTATTTTAAAAAGAAATAAATGGAAATTATAAAGCGCTGTGGAAACTCAAAAATATCAAAAACAAAACTTGTACTTTTCAGAAAAATGAAAATATTTTAATTTAATTTATTTATTTTTATCTTAAAAAAGAAAAAAAATAATGATCAAAAAAACTTTTAAAAATTGCGTTTGGACCACAACTTTTTTAAAACCATTTCTTAGCAACCCTATGGCCCAAAGGGGTACCCATTAAAATTTTAAAGTCCTTATCACTCAGAATTTCTGATTAGTGAGTCGGGTTTTTGGCTTTTATATATTATATATATATATATATCTTACTAAAAAAAGGAAAAACCCTCACTCCTCACTCCTCCTCACTCACTCCTCACTGACTTCACTAATTCTCCAACTTGTGGGTGGAAGGCAAAAATTTGGGGGTTCATTCTACAGCTTCCAAAAAAAGTTGGGCAGGTTTATTGTTCTCGCTTGGTTTTTTGGGGAAGCTGTTTTTTTCCTTTTTCTTTGGGATGAGCTTGAAACCCCGTGGGGGCGATTTTTGTGAATCCCCCCGCCTCCCCAATCACGCGGGTCCCCTAGAAACCGGAAGACCAAAAAACCCAAAGAAAACATGCATTATAAATTGGAAGGCAGGAAACAAAAAGAAGCGGCAGGAAAAAACAACCATTTTGTAGTTCTGCTCCCGACAAAGCCGATGTAAACCTACATTTAAAATTAAGTTCATAGACGGCTGCGCTGGGGAATTTTCCTGCCATATAAGGCCGCCCCGCGGCAATCAATAGCAAACTCCCCTTTTTCCCGGGTGGGACTGTGTTTATGGAGAGGGATAAATTTCGGGGTGGGTTTTCAAACTAAAGAAACTGGAAGAATTTTAAGTCCCAGGACTAAGGTAACATTAAAAAAAACCCGGACTGCGAGATGGCACCAGCAGCTGGGAACCGTTGCAAGTAAACGGCTCCTGAACGGCGCGTGGGAAAAAGGCAACATTTCCCAAAAAGGGGAACAAAACCAATTATAACCTTAAAAGGCGCAAAAATATAGGCGTCGTAAAAATTAAATCCCACTGGAAAAAAAACCCGGTGGAAAAGTCAATGCCCCAAAAAAAGGAAAGACGAAAAAAAAAAAAACTGGTCGTGTGTCGGGTCTCGAAAAAAGAAAGAGGCTGTTTTTGATCGTAAAAACAAAATGAGAAAGAAACCGTATCTTTACAGCGATTGAAAAACCCGGGGTTAAACGCAAACACATCCTCAAATGACCGTTAAAAGAGAAAATTTAATCAAACCCGGGTGACTCAGTACCCCCAAAAACAAATACTATATTGGTCATTTCTTATTTTTAAAATTTCCTTTTTTTTTTTCATTTTTTTTAACCCCTTTCTCCTGCGGCGGGTATATATATATATTCCGATCTACATATTTTCGAATAATGGATTTTTATTGCCATAAAGTTGTTTTGGTAAAGCCTACTCGGGGTATTCATTAGGAGGAAAAAGGGAGGGGAAGGTGGGCTTTGGGGTCAACCTTTTTCCTTTTTAAAAATTATTTTTTTTAAACTATTTGCAATTTGGCAAACTAAAACGGGCCCCGGGTATTTTATATACCCCCCAATTTTTTATTTTTAGGGGTTTTTAAAAAAGGAGGATTTTTGGGGGTGGAACCTTTTAAAAACCCTAAAGCAGGTTCAGCTGTTAGATTTTGGAAATGCCCGGGATGTGGGAAAAAAATTTATTTTGGGGGGCCTTTTAAAAAAATGGGAGGAGAAGTTTTAAAACCGGGGGTTTAGTGGAGCAAGTGGGTAATTCGAATTTTCAAACGGCCCGAGAAAACAAGGGTCCTGGCAGTGCGGTCCGAAGAATTTAAAAAAACCCCTTACGGCTTTTTTTGTCCCTCCAAAGGTTTTTTTGGTGGCTTTGGGGAAAAAAACACCTGAATTTCCCCCTTTTTTTTTGCCAATAAGTTAAACCAACCTCCCTTTTACGGGGCCCCATGCTTAAATGACAGGGGGGCGGCTTTGGTGATTTGGCAAAAAAACCCCTTTGGTCCCTTTCAGTTTTGCTATTTTGGGGGGGGTTTTGGGGAAAAAAAAAAAAGGGGGGTTTTCCTTTGGACCACAAAACCCCCTAAATCTCCCCCCAAAAACCCCCGAAAAAAAAGGGGGCTTGGGAAAAAAAAAAGCCAGGGCAGTTAAAAAATAGAAAACAACTGTGGTTTTTTGCGGGGGAGAAAGAAAAAAGTTTGCCCAAAAAAGGTGTTTTGTGTTGTTGTATGAAAAGGGGGGAAAGTGGGGGGTTTTCCGGCCCTTTTTTACCAAAAAAAAAAAAACAAATAAAACCCCAAAAAGTTAAAGCCTTACTCCCCCAAAAGGGAAAGGGGGGGGCCAAATGGAAATTCCCCCCAAAAAAGGGAAAAAGGGAGGGAAAATGGGGGGAAAAGGGGGGCCTTTCCCTCCCAGGGCCGGGCCCGGGGCTTTTTTTAGGGGAAAAGGGAATAACCCCCCCAAAATTTTCCCAGGGCGCCAAAAAATTGGGCCCCTCGGCCCTTACCCCGACCCCCAAAAACCCGGACCGGGGGGGGGCCCT